>NC_141547.1:12287500-12587500 GCF_021556685.1 Rattus norvegicus
GTTGGCGTCACAGGATTTTACAAGCTATGCACCCCTGCTGTGGAGTTACTCATGGCACACCAGAGTTTCTGGATGTTCTAAGCCATGCGTCTTCCCTAGGAGTCTATATAAAGATTTATGAACAAAATATGTAACATCAATAACAAGATAAATTTTCAGACTTCTACTACCAAAAAAAAAAACCATGAATAATAAAGGATGTGGAAATAGATATTTGTTTTGACTGTGAAATGAATTTTCAAGTGAAAGGATTCAGCTAGAATCAAGAAAAATATCATCTAATAGTATAACTCTAAAAAATGCAAACATAATAAAATACAATTTAATGGAAAAAAAAGAAAAATATCATCTAAAACTCACAGAAGCGACTTTTTTTTAAATTGCAGACTAAAGTACCCCTATACTTTGAATTAGAGTTGAGTGTCTGACCAGGTTATAAGACAATAGGCTGCCTGAGCGTAGCCCTCTAGTCTCTGTGTCTGTGAAACACCTCTTGCTTTGCCACACATCTACCAGAAAGTCAAAATATTAAGAATCCACTTATAAAAGGAGGTGACTCATCTGAAAATATTTGCATTACACTTCCCACTGAGCCGAAGCTTACGGGAGGACTCCAGTTGCTCGGAAATAGCAACTTTGGCAAAAGCCGAATCAGAACTCAAGGAGCGCTCAACCTCTGTGTGGCCACCTCTACCCAACTCTGCAAGTTCATTCAGAGCAACATCTCTGCTTCTTTGCTTTCGGAGAGGAGTAACACAAGGGAGGAGACCTCCCATTCATTTTTGTTTTCCAAATCATAATTCTGCCTTCTCATGTCTTAGGGAAATAATCAGTCTTTCCTTTGGAGTGATTCCTTTTTGCTTTAGTGATAGTTTTAAAGGCTTAGATGTATCATAATGGAAATGTCTGAATCTGGACCAAATGACTTTTCCAAGTGTTTTCTGGGGAGCCAATACAGCCTCCATGCCAGCCTCTGCCTCTTGATGGTAGGAGAAATCCGTGACATTCCCCAGATCCCCCACGGGGGCTATCTCCACAAGCACTGTTAGCTTTCTTTTTTAATAATTTATTTTTACAAGAAAGAATGGTGATTTCATTCTTAATTTAAGCAGCGAAGTAAAGTGAAAGATAGAGTTTGACTTGAGTCTTGCACAGAAAATTCTTGCAAATAGCATAACGTCTTTTTGCTGAACCAGGAAAATCTATGTAGAAGAAGAATGGGAAAATTGTTTTCCTAAGAAAAGACAAAGGCTGCCAGAAGCCATTGAGGAGGCTGGAACAGCACGGAGCCGTGAAGGCCCAATGTGTTAAGCCCAGAGACAATGGCAGTAATGTGTTGGCCCAAGTACAGCTTTTAAATGTGCTAAATATTGATAGATTAATAACGGAGACCACCTTAAAATCTTAGTGCACATGCGCATGCTGCCTCACATGTAGAAGTCAGAGGACAACTTGAAGAGGTAGTTGGTTCTTTCTTTCCACCTTCTAGTTTCCAGGGGACTTGTCTTCCCCATTGACTGGGAGTCAATAGTCCAACAGCAGAGGTGCTTGACGTTGTTCAGAGATCCTGAGATCAAAAGTATCCAAGAAATGATGGGTATCAAAGCTTTTTACAGAGGTGACGGGGAAAGTAGAAAGGAGACATTTTTAGAACTTCTCCACAAAGGACATCCTTTCCCACCCCACCCCCAAAAAAAGTATTGAGGTGAATATGTACCTGGAGACGGAACTGATGCTACAGAAGGTTTGCCATTCCCTTAGCTTCTGGTCCAAGGCCAGGCTGCAGGGCCCTCGTAGGAAGCAGAAAACGATGAAATTCCTGCTAGGACAGGACCCGGTTCTGACAATGCCAAAGGGGGCTTGAGCGTGGAGTGCCTTCCTCCAGTGTGCGGAGGGAGGTACAGTCCTCTCACTAAGTCTGAGCTGTTACAGAGGTTGGGGTAGATGGCCTCAGCAGGGACAGCTGACGATTTTCTGCATGGCTCCTTTGTCAAGGAGGACAGGGGTGAATCTAGAGATCTGGGAAATGATAGAGCTAGAGTCCTTACCCATTCCCAGGGCTGGGTAGGGGAGATCCAGTGTTTAGCCTTAGAAATTCTGAAAATGAGCACTTGATTTGTGTTTGGTTAATTGGTTGGTTGTTTTGGTTTGATTTGGTTTGGTTTGGTTGGTCTGGCTTTTGCTTCCTTCTCACAGTATTTGGTAGACTTTTTACTATGTCTTCAGATTTCTTCTGGCTATTAAGCACGTGCTTCTGAGTTGGAGGTAGGAAGATAGAGAAGAGTAGAAGATAGGGTCCTCTTATTTTTCAGGATCAAAGTTGGCCTCTCCTGCTCGCTCCAGAGCCTCCTTGTTATTGTAGCAAGCAGGTCACCTGAAAGGGTTCTGAGCTGTGTTCTAGAATCTGTCTGTAAAGGGGACACAGAGCTGATATCCTTGTCATCTTCTGTGGTACCTGGGACAAAGAAGACACAGTGCTTCCCACTGGCCTGGATGACTTGCTACCCAGATTTGTCACAAGTGGTTCTGCTCCAAGTTTGACCACTACACAGCTAGAAGCTTAGGAGAGCCTACAACCTAAATGACATTGCTCCAAACACCACACACATTCTGTCATTTCTGTCTGGGACCTGCACTGCCTCCTGCAAAACATACTGTGTAAATGGCCTCATCTTATCTGCCTCGTCAACAGGCTAAATGCAGTTTTCTTTCAAGAGTGGCCCTTGAGCTTTGAACACCAAAGTTCTGTCAACTCAGCCAGCCTCCGTGAAAGTACAGAGGGCCAGAGCATGAACCTATTGTGTCTTGATACGTCTTCTTCCTCTTGGATCCAGTTCTGTTCACTGATAAGTGATCTTCGATGAATATACGTTCACTACAAAACCACAGGCATCAGCATACTCTAATAACTTTCTGACCACCCCATTCTTCTTTTCCTAAATAAGTTGCTGCCATGTTTAAACGAGATTGAAGTTGCTAGCTTCCTGGCCCGCTTCACTCCACTTGACTGCCTTGTTTCGTTGTGTCTTGATTCATTCTTTCAATGACTGTCATCTGCTCTTGCTGGTTTGTGAATGACTGTACCATTTGGGTAAATCTTTACCGTTTGTACTCTCCTCACATTTCCCTCTGTGTGAGGTGTAAGGAACTGTACATCCTCTGGCATGCTGAGTCCACATCCCTTTCTTCAGTAGGGCACGTTTCTACTGAGGACCTGTTGGCTGTATTTGCCTTTCTTCTCTAAGGAAGCTTTGTCCAATCACACTAAGATATGTTTGTGTGTTTGCGACACGCCGTGATCTCACCAGTACATCTGTAGGTGTGACTTGGGTTTCACTGATTCAGCATGGTAGTCTCAGTGCGCGTTATCAAGACAATTACTCAAATACTGTTTTCCTTCTTTTGCCACCTCCTTTATTCTATTTCTTTCTTCCCTTCTAGGTAACTGTTAAGCATTCACACAGTGTCTTATGTCTTTCCATGTCTCTGTGGGGTTGTGTTTCATTCACGTCCTCTTCCTTGTCACCTCCTTGTTATTTTATTCAAATGTATTAATGCTCTTTTAGGTTGAGCCAAGTATACCATTTACTTACTCTGTCTGCTAAACAAATCATCCCAACTACTGCGTCTTTTCAGTTCCAACATTTCTAATTCGGATTTGTTCATATTTAGCTGATATGGTTGCTATAGCATGGTTTTTATATATTCCCTTTCTGGCTTTATTAATAGCAGTCTTTCAATTACTCTTTCACGATATTGATCATACTTATGTTTAAAAATACATCTTTACTTGCAGGCATATACAGAGAGGTCTCCATATTTGGGAATGAATAACTCCCAAGAGCTATTAATTGGTCATATAACTGCATAAGTGTGGCCCACAAGCTAGGCTTCTGGATTCACAGCTGTGCGATCCATTAATTAGATTTCTGGATTAGCAGCCGGGTAACCCACAAGCATCAATCGCTTTCATTGATCCAAGATTTCCTTTCAAAGTATAGAATTCAGTAGATTTTAATATATTTATGGATATTTGAATCCATTCACACTTCTAATCTATGGCTTTTTCATCATGCAGTGTAATTTTCATCATATACATGTAATGATAAGTATCGAGCCTCATATACATTAACAGTCACACCTAATTACTTTCCTCACCCAGCTTCTGATAATTATTGTTTTTCTGTACCTAAAGTTTTTCCTTTTCTGGGCTATTTATACAAATAGAATCAAGCAATATGGGTTCTCCTATCTGCCTTCTTTTGATTAGCATAACATTTTCAGTGGCTTTAGCAAAAATCTGTTCTTCATTTCTTTAATATTCCATCATATAGACAAGCCACATTTTGTTCATTCATCGGTTGCTGGATATTTGGGCTGTTTCTATCTTTGGATCATTATGGAATAATCTCACCATTTTAATGTAAATACTATATTAGTTAATACCTGCTTTTATGTTCTGCTTTGTTTATTTAGTTGGTTGGTTGGTTGGTTGGTTTCCATTCGGGCTTTGTAAGACAGTCTTATACAATCCATGCCGGGCAGGAACTCTGCATGTTGTGAAGGCTGGCCTCCCCTGTGGGCCTTCTACCTCAACCTCCCAAGATCTGGAGGTGCATGCCACCGTGCCTGGCTTACAATTCCATTCGTTCATTCATTCATTCATTCATTCATTCATTCACTCATTCATTGTTTAAGTATCTTTTGTTGGCGAGCCTTGAGTTGCCATCTACTCTTACCTTGGGCATTCCTGTCAGCGGCCCCTCTGAAAAGCTAGAGGTTATCGTGATTTTACAACTACATCATATGAACAAGACTGCACCAACCTTTGATGAACCTGACAGCACTCTCACCCAGCTCCACTACCACATGATAATATCTTGCCTTATAAATTTTAATGGACCTGGAGTTCATTAATTGTTACTTGCAGACTTTCTGATTAGCACAAAAGAAGCCATAACAATTTTATTGCTTTTATTAAGGTCAGGGGCTACCTAGTTAATCTATAAATCACAAAGCTTAGTATTAGATATAGATCTGTGAGTTTGTAAAGGCATTTCAGAAACATAAAACTCAATAATTAGGCTACATTTCCTTGGACTTATGTTACTAGACCCAGGACACCATTTTATGTGAAAGCCTTTTATTTTTCCTGGAGGAGTTCTTAATATTACACAGTTATTATGGTCACAGTTTTGTCTTAAACATCTATGACCATGGTTTTGGGAAAATAATTATAGACTGAATTTTAGTAGTAACCTGATTAGTGCCATTATTCTGTTTTGATTCTTTTAACCATTAAAAAGATCAAAAGGGAACGCAAAAGAATAACAGTAAGAGGGAAAGGCAGAAGAAGGAGAAAGAGAGCAAGAAGAAGAAGATCAACACAGTATTGCCTTTTCGTGGCTCTTCAATAGTTTTATGGTGGAAACTTTCAAAGTGACACCACCTTCAGATCCCTGGGCCTTCTAAAGTAGACTACAGACACACATTTTCTTAGAGGTACATTTTGTTTGTGGGCATGTGAAACACTAGCCTGTGTCTATACAAGCCCTATTTCAAAAGAACCAAAGCAGATATTTAACTTTTAAAATGACCAACAGAGATTGGTTTCTAGAGCCACAAGCTAGAGTTCTGGATCAGCAGCTGTGTGATCCTCGAAACAAAAGCTAACCTAGGTTAAACTTAACAGTTCCTCTTTCAGATATTAAAGCACAATAAAGAACTGCATGAATTATACCTAGAAATCAAGCCTAAATATTGAACATATCTTTGTCATTTGGAAATCATTCTGGTTATCAGTGGTAAGATATATTGATGGAATGTTTTTAGAATGCTACAGTATATTATCAATATGTATCAAGTATTCAGTATGTAAATTATGAAAATTTTAAGTCTCTATATGTAACTTATACACATAAATGTATATAATTATTATGTAATTTATAAATCTTGCAATGTGAAACAAATATCAACATTATTTGAGTTCCTCTAAAAATGGCTACAAATAGAACACAAGAGTGTCAGTAGAAGATCCCTTGTGATACAGGGTGATATTGTGAATTTTCCTCAAACTTAAGAAGAATGGTATTGAGACATTTAAGTTAATCTATTGATTAAAGTAATCCAATCAAAGTCAACCAAATTCTGCCAACTAGGGCATAAATCCACACGCCTTCCATATTTTTCCACTTCAATAAAGTTCACCTGCATATGTAGCAGAGGATGGCCTTGTTGGGCACCAAGGGGAGAAGAAGCCCTTGGTCCTGCCAATGCTGGACCCCCAGTGTAGGGGAATGTCAGGGCGGGAAGGGGGGATGGTTGGGGAGGGGAACACCCTCAAAGAAGAAGGGGAAGGAGGAATAGGATTGGGGCTTATGGACAGGAAACCGGGAAAGAGAATAACATTTGAAATGTAAATAAAAAAATCCAATAAAAAAAGTAAACAGAACGGAGGTTCACATGCTGGACCGCACTTTCCTTAGAAGTTTACTCCATCTTGAGCCATTTCAATTCGCCTAATTGGCAAATTCCTTCACCTATATATGCAAAGATTTGTCTTGATCACGTCAAGTAGACAAACAGTGCAAATCACCCCAGGTCTTTCCTTGTCAACTTGATATTCAAATAAGTCATTTTATTTTTTATTGGTTATTTATTTGCATTTCAAATATTACCCCTTCCCAGTAAAAAAAAAAATAAAGTTCATAGAAAAAATTATTTCATTTTGTTACTCTCAAGTGCTGAACAGTTCTTTCTAGTTTCTAGTTCTTAAAATGATTTCCTTAATTGGCCGTATTTTCAACCACCATTGACATCTGAATCCACAAAAAATGGTTGGAAATGCCACATGCCTAAACCATTGTCTTCGTTATTGATGATGAAATCATAGCTAACCTTCAGTTGGAGCCTTACTCTGTGCGGCCTAGTTTTATGACAACTTGACATCGAAAAGAGTCATTGTGAGAGAGGGGACCCCAATTGAGAATATACCCTCATGGGGTTGGGGATTTAGCTCAGCGGAAGAGTGCTTGCCTAGCGAGCGCAAGGCCCTGGGTTCGGTCCCCAGCTCCGGAAAAAAAAAGAAAGAAGAAAAAAAAGAAGAAGAAGAGAATATACCCTCATGAGATTGGCCCATGGACAAACTTATGGTTCTTTTCTTGATTGGTGATTGGTGTAGGAGGACACATTTCACTGTGGGCACTGCCAACACTGGGCTCTTGGCCCAGGAAGACTGAGCGAGCCATGAGGAGCAAACCAGTAAACAGAACGCCTCCGGGGCCTCTGTTTCAGTTCTGGCCTCCAGGTTCCTGCCTGAGATCCTGCCCTGATTACTAGACTACAAGCTATAAGATTAAGTAAACCATTTCTTCTCCACATTGCTTTTGGCCATGGTATTTTATCACAACAATAAGGACCCTAAATAAAACAATATCTTAAATACAATCAGACGTTCCAAGCAATGAATATGGCAATTTACCTGAATTTCACTACGGTTACCAGACTGAGATATCATTAGTTCTTTGATTCAAAAGCTTCCTCATTTTCTGTTTTTCTGACTGGAGCTCAGAAAAACCTTATTTTGGGGGCCCTATAGAATATAATATTCATACATTATACTTCCATTCACTCCTGTGTCTGCCTTTTTTATTTTTTATTTTTTACTTTTTTCTTTCTTTCTTTCTTTCTTTCTTTCTTTCTTTCTTTCTTTCTTTCTTTTTTTTATGAATGAGGCAATTTATTAACCCAGCATCCTTTGTTCTAATGCTTCTTGTTGGCAGCGGCCACCTGTCTGGCGATCCTGTCCAGATCTCTCTGTCCCTGAGGTATTAGCTTGCGGCCCCCATCTTGGTCCTTTTCCACCATTTTCAGCCCCTCCAGGGCTTGGAGGACCCGGCAGGCCGCACTCTTAGAGCCTCTGCTGAAGTGGCTGGGCCTGACACGGTGCCGTGCTGTGGAAGCAGCTCGTGTGTAGAACCAGTTCTCCTCATATGGGGCAAGCTCTTTATGTTTGGCCAGTTTGACTGTGTCCACCCATTCGGGGACTTTCAGCTTCCCAGACTTTTTGAGGAAGGCTGCCAGAGCTCTGACAAACTCCTGCTGGTACAGTAACTCTAGACAACGTGCGGCCTCCGTGCTGCCAGCCAGGGGAAAGGGAACGACGAGGTTTCCCAGGCGCACAAGTTGGGCGTCGAGTTTCGCCTGCCTTTTTTCTTTTATATAATTCCATATCAATACACCCAACACCAACCAACTTACACTACTAAATGTGGAGAGCAGAAGGATTCCTGAGTGAGTGGATTTCAGAATGACTGCGCGCTGCTGATGTGGACTTAGCGTCAGGCTTAGCAGGAATATATAGTGAAAGGTAGTTGCCCAGTGTGTGTGTTGGCAGTGTGTGTAGAAAAAATATCCACTATAGCTTTCTCCCCCTGAATATTCATGACTTAAGGACCACTCCCCTGCAGAGACTGCTCTGACAGAGATGAACTAACCCTACATCTTTGATTCAACTGAATACTCTAAATTCTGCCTTCTTCATCCACATGTGGTAACTTCACCGCTCTGCTTAGCTGTATCTGACAAACACACTGAGCTTCCAGGATGCTCCATTCAAAAGCCCAGAACACGTAACGGCCTTTCTGTGTGTCCATGTGTCCGTTTGTCTTTTCTTCATTCTCTCAACATACCAGTGATCCATCCTTGGGGGCCATGAAGGATGCAGCCACTAAAACTACTAAAGATGTCTTTAACCCTTTCTCTGAGACCTACAGGTTTCTTGAGTCATCTTGCTTCACATCCTCCTCGCCATCCTCGCCATGAGTTTTATCCAAGTATCTTAGGACCTCATAACACCCTTTTTAATTCACCATCCCTAAATAGTTTCTTTTTTGCTTTCCATCAGAAAGCTAAGTCCACATTATCTATGTCCTTTTGGATACCAGCTTTTGTTGTGTTGTAAGAAGGTAGGATATGTATGCTGTGTTAAAAAAAGGACTGCATGTCTTATCACATAGAGGCAGATTGCATCTTTAATATGTGCTTGCAATGGAGCTGTTAACCCAACAGCAATCTATCAAGGTTTTTCAAAGACTTAGTGATGGAAATTGAACCTTAATATATGATTTTAAAATCTTTGCAATAAGCAGAAAGTATCACAGGAAGATACAGGTTCTTAGTCTTTACAAAAGTATGTAACATAAATCACTTAACTAGAGTCATGCTCACAATCATATACAATAGCAGGGGTTGGGCAGGTGAATGCCATCTTACTGTGCCTGAAGAATGAAGAAATCCAGAAATAGTTATTGATCTGCATATTCCACTGGTTTTTGTAAAGGGAAGAAGAAGAAATAATTATTTCCCTCTTTTGGATATCACTATAGTTTTGCTACAACAGTTTAATGTTTAGAGTGATAGGAAGATAAAGTAAAATTACAAATATAGCACTGAATTAAACAAAAAGTTATGTCTACCAATTATAAAAATGTATAAAGTAATAACTTGAATTGACAGATCAAATCACAAAGTCAGAATGAACATAAAATAATCCCAAGATTTAAAAAATATTAATCACACTTGTAGCCCATGTCAATGATATAGTAAAAAAAATCAAATAACTTATTTAAATAAAGATGAGATAAGATTATTTCTATATAATTCTTTCAAGAACCTATCATTTAGGAAACATTCAGATAATAGATGACTATTTACATAGCATTCAATCAGTACTTAATTACAAATGTATAGCCATAGTCTTTAGTGTTTCATAAATAAAGTAATGTACAGGGTGGTAATTACTTGTACACATTTCTGTGGAGAATATAATTCACACACAAAGCAAAGTGCTCAACAGACTAATCTAAATGCTTGAGCCCTCTCATTGTGCCATTTTTATAGATAGTGGCAGTCAATTAGTTACCTATTTGAACTACTGGAATCAAAAGCAGTAAAGTTATATACAATAAACAGATACCAACATTCATTCCTAAAGTTGTCTGCAGCCACAACCACAAATCCTGTTTGAGACTATCTCAAACTCAATAAATAAAGAACATGAGAGTAGAAATGTTATGTCTTAATGAAACCTGTTATGATTTAAAAGTTGTTTTTAGGAAAAAGAAACCCTTCCAAAGAAGATTGTCCAGTTATTATAAACAGGACAAAATATGAGTATCACATACTTTGCTGTTAATAGGAAGATAGATACAGATATGTAGACAGGCGGTAGATAGGTAGATAGATAGATAGATAGATAGATAGATAGATAGATAGATCATAAGTAGATAGATAGATAGATAGATAGATAGATAGATAGATGATAGGTCATAAGTAGATAGATAGATAGATAGATAGATAGATAGATAGATAGATAGATAGATAGATCATAAGTAGATAGATAGATCATAAGTAGATAGATAGATAGATAGATGATATGTCATAAGTAGATAGATAGATAGATAGATAGATAGATAGATAGATAGATAGATCATAAGTAGATAGATAGATAGATAGATAGATCATAAGTAGATTGATAGATAGATAGATAGATGATATGTCATAAGTAGATAGATAGATAGATAGATAGATCATAAGTAGATAGATAGATAGATAGATAGATCATAAGTAGATTGATAGATAGATAGATAGATGATATGTCATAAGTAGATAGATAGATAGATAGATAGATAGATAGATAGATAGATAGATAGATGATAGGTCATAAGTAGATAGACAGACAGATACATACATACAAACATACATAGGCAGATGAATGTTATATCTTTTGAAAGGTCTCCATAAGACTATTCAGCTTAAGATGAGAGAGTTGGTCTTAGGGCTTGTGAGTCAGCTTCCCTCGCTCATTGCAAGTATAATGAATACAAGAGCTGTAGTGCAGATACAGATTTTAATCAACAGTACCAAGGCCCTGGATTTGCTTCTCTAGATGTGAAGTGTGTGCCCACAAGTCATGGATATGTAAGCAAGTCACACCTGAAAATAAAGCAAAGTGTGCAAATAAGTCTTCCTATGAATATAGAAAAGGAATAGAAAAACCATGGTTACCTAAAACTGTTTAGAAAAAGACAATTCAGATTCTATCCACGTGAGAAACGAAGGTGAAGAATCAGCCAATTAATACAAGCTGTGTCCTAATTCTAATAACATTTTAATAACCTTGTAATGCTAATAACATTCTGGCAACTTTTATGTTAATTACAAATTTCTTATTTTAACCTGTTTCTAAAAAAACAATTCAAAATGTTACTTTTAGTATTATTTTTATTATTTATTAATGTGTGTGATTGTGCATGTGTGTGAGTATGTATGGTCTGTATGTGTCGGGTGTGTGTGTGTGTGTGTGTGTGGTATGTGAGTGTGTGTGTGCATGGTGTGTGGTGTGAGTGTGTGTAGTGTATAAGTGTGTGTGTGTGTATGTGTGTGTGTACTGTGTGTGTGACGTGTCAGTGTGTGTGGTGTGTAAGTGTGTGTGTGTACATGAGTACAGATATCAAGAAGCCCAAAAGCATTAAATCTCCTTGGAACTGGAGTCAACAGCAGTTGTGAGACACCCAATGTAGGTGTTGGGAAGTGAACTCAAGTCTTCCACAAGAGCTTCTATGAAGTGATAGGTGCTCTAACTATGGACCCATATCTCTAGCCCCTCAAGATGTTTTGGATTGCACAAAATAATAAAATTATTAATCAATATGAAATATTAACGTGATGTCATATCCTAATAATGAGTTTTGAGATTGTATCAAGATTGGAAAGTCAGTATTTGCTGTTACCGTGGTGCTTATTCCAAATTTTCTGACATGACAAGGGAAAAAGAATAAACATAAGATGTTTTGGAAAAGAAAATGAAAGGTGTCATTGGGCATAACTGTTAAATACATTAAAGAGGCGCAAAATGGACAGCCTTGACTAGTAGGAACGTGTGACACAGAATGCCAACACCTAAGACACACGGAGTGGGGAGGGGAGAAGTGTGGTCAGGAAAATAGCAGAGACTAAGAGCAAAGCAGAATAGGAAGAGGATGGTGGACCTCCCACACACACTTTATGCTAGAATGTCTGAGGAATGAACCTGGGGAGGCTGGATAACAGCTCTCAGAAGGCGCTGAGCAAAGGTCTCTACGGGTAGCAGGAAGGGAAATGAGAAACTCTATGACGCAGAACAGGAGAGAGACCAGAGTTCCACCAGAAAGCACTGGTGAGATTCTTGGAGCTCTGCTCTCCCAGGGCGAGTCAGCCCAGAAGATAGTAGGATCCAGGGCTCAGAGGGAGACTCAAACAATCTTCATGTGCCTTCAGTAACATAGAGTTTTTATTTCCTTTGTATATTTAAAAAATAAAATATGGCCATTCCATTCTTACCTCCAATCGCACCCAGTGCACACCTCATTCTCTCTTGGAATCATGGCTTATTTTTGTTATTGTTTTACACACACACACACACACACACACACACAACAGACCAATAGGTATAATATACATAAAAACTACCTCCTCAGTCCATTTAGTGTTACTTGTATTCACGTATTTCCTGCACTGAACACTTAGTATTGAATAATCAGTTAGGGGACTCATCTATAGGGAAGACTATTTTTGCAAGATAAACTCTCCTGCTCTCGACACTCCTTAATTGTGTATAGTTCTTTCTGTCTAGGTGGGGCCCCATGAAATCTACCCCTGTCTGTGTAAGCACATCTGTTGGTGTCCTTGTTCAAGTCTTGTTTAGGTAGCCATATGATTGAGATATCATGGATGAAGCTTCGCTTTCACTTATCACATCACATTTTACAGCCCTATGGCTTCTAGAATCTTTCCTCCTGCTCTTCCATAATGATCCCTGAGCATCGTGGGCAGAAGTTGTGTTGTAGATGCATTGACTGGGAACACCACCCCACCATCTTTGCTCTCTAAATTTTGACTAATTATGATTTCCTGTAGTGGTCTCCATCTGTTGCAAAGAGACATTTATAATGGGTGAGAGTTACATTTATGTGTGGACATAAGGGTAAATGGTAATACAGTTAGAAATTAGGCCAACTTAGTAAACTGTTGGTAATAGGTTCTCCTCCAAGATCCATGACCCACCTAGCTTCAGAAAGATGGCTAGGTTTCCATTACTGGTTAAGATATCGTTCCCGGAGTTGGGGATTTAGTTCAGTGGTAGAGCGCTTGCCTAGCAAGCGCAAGGCCCTGGGTTCGGTCCTCAGCTCCGGGGAAAAAAAAGATATTGTTCCCATTAGGTTGTCTTTATGCTCAATTAAAGAGTTATTGGTTATCACCAAGATAACAAGATAAAACTGCTACTCTTGCACACTTAGGCTTGACATTACCATTCCAGTCATCATTGTAGCTCACAGCTATCACGGCTGGGTAGAAATTTTGTTCCCATACCTTGGAGGCTATCGGATCACCTCCCATGAAGGTTAGTCCTTAGGAAAGAGGCTTTGAGTCAGACCCACTCAGGTTCTCCAGGTCTAGTGTCCAAAGTTCATGGTGTTTTCAGTGACAGAGATCTACTTTCAACCTCTGGAAGACAACCAAGGGCAACAGAATAGCCTACATTATTTTGGACGTCTCTGATAAACAGCTCAAAAGGGGCTTTCTCATGCAAAGGGTTTCTCTCTTTGGAGGTTTTATTTAGATCGTCTAAGGCCCCTGGGGGAAGTATGTTCAGCCCAAGTAGGAAATTTTCATATACACTCTATGAATATATGTATACACATAGACTTATGCAGAGAGAGGAATAGCAGAGTGCACATGATTTAAACAGGGAGATGGGCAAAATTGGTGGTGAGGCCACTTTAACTAGAGACAAGACGAGAGAGGTCAATATTAAAAAAAGGGGGGGGGAGGGAGGAAGATAAAATAATACCAGGGATATCTGGAAAAGCCATAGGGAATAATGATATTGTTTATTTCCTAAAATTAGTAGAAATTTTAAAGAAAATAAAAAGACGAAAAGGCAAAGCAAACGCTACAACAGCACTGGCAGATGGATGAAGCAACCCGTCATTGCTTGGCACTCAGGCAATGTCATTTTTAAAAAGTGTGTGTGTGTGTGTGTGTGTGTGTGTGTGTGTGTGTGTGTGTGTGTGTGTTCTTATAGATATATACACATGAGTGTGGATGCCTACAGAAGCCAGAGACACTGGATACTCCAGGAGCTGGTGTTACAAACAGCCATAAGTCATCTATGTGGTTGCTGGGACACAAACTCAGTTTCTCTGCAAGAGGAATATACACTCTTAACCTCCAAACCATCACTTCAGTCCCTAAATGTCCTTTTTCAGAAGAGACCTACGGGGTTACTGAGTTGGTAGCTCAGCCAACCCAGAACCTCGTGAACTGCACGCTTAGAAAACTCGGAACAAGCGTCGTACGTGGGCTACACACTGAAGCTTGGTCTGTACCTCTAGACTGCAAGGATGAAACGTAGTTTCAGAACCGCACAGTATTCACTAAGGTTGAACCTTGGTCATGCCAGACGGAGGTTCCAGGCACACACTGACGGTGAGGAAGCCGGGAAGGAGCACTATTCACAGCCCAACTAGATCTGACTGGATAATAGAACACACAGTGTGACTGGCTGTAGCGAGGAGCCCAAGAATGCGTGCTGAGAGTCCAGGCGGGAACCAGCAAGCAATGAGAAGCCACACTCAGGTCTCTGCTCCCAGCTCTCCCACTTGCCTGCCTCCCATTGCTCCTTTACCTAATAATGGCACCTACTTAACAGGCCAGCTCTCCCGCCCAGTGCCGTGATGCCTAGATATCAAGCCAGCTCTCCCGCTCAGTACGGTGATGCCTAGGTATCAAGCCAGCTCTCTCGCTCTATGCCGTGATGTCTGATCGTCTGTCCTCCTTTTGCCTGCCCCAAGCTCCACTCTTTTCTTTTCTTCTTCGTGTTCCTTTTGTTATGTTTTCCCAAAGAATTAAAGTTGGTTTGCTTTGGGGGATTGCCCTGCCTCAGCCTCCTGAAAGCCGAGCTTGTTTTCAATTAGTTAATTGGATCTCTTCACTTCTCTTTATCCCGTCTGTAACCACAACCTCCTCATCACCCAGCCCCATCTCTAGTGTAGCCTTTTCTAGTCCTTCACTGTTCTGTTTTTCTCTATTATATCAATATTTATCACTAGTCTCATTGATGGTTTTTTCCTTTTCCATTACGCCCACAGTGACCAATATCTTAGCTCTCTGTGCTATCGCTTGAATATCTCATTTCACTTTTTATATTTATCGTGCATATTTTAGTGGTTGGTTGAGAGGTGACAGAATGTATTCACACTTATCCAGTTTCGGCCTTAAGATTATATAGTTATGAAATGAGTACTGAAGCCATAAAGTGTGTTTCACTTTGAAAACCCAAAGGTTCAACTTCCTCTACGTAATGGCTTACATAAAATTACTATTCTCTTAAGTACTGAGTAATCAATTAGTTATGTAAAATGATTAATCAAGGATTTGCTAGACTTTGATGATTTTCGCATCATTTTGTCTGTTTAACACTATGGAAACAGACAGGAATTGCTTCCATCTATAAGGTGTACACATTCTGTTACCTTAGACTAGAAACCATTACTCATTTCTCAGTATGGCGGGAGAATCATGATCCTGGCAGAGTCGAGTCTGAAGTTTGATTGACGAACTGGTTCTTGATTCTTTCTTAATCCTTCAGTGTATTCTGTGTTCGTTTAGCATACTGATTATCAGGTGATACCAAAAAAAATTAAGGGAGTCATCAACTACATGATTCAGTAAAATCTTCGGTCTTGCTAACCGTTTGCCACTGATTGGCGTTAAGTCACAAGGTCACCTGACTGGGCATGTGTGGATACTTCATTGCAGATTAGCAACCAACAGAAAAATAAATAAATTACAGAGCATATCCAGTTTGTTGATTAGGTTTTTTTGGGGAGGTGGTTATTGATTTTGTTGGTTTGTTGTCAATATGGCCCAAGTCAGGGTCATCTGGGAGGAGAGGACTTCAACAGAGAAAATATCTATATCCTATTGGCCTGTAGGCAAGTCTGTGAGGGTATTTTCTTATTAATGGTCAACGTGGGAGGGCCCAGGCCACTGTGGGTTATGACACTCTGGACTGGTAATCCTGATGTGTGTCAGAAAGCAAACAGAGCAAGCCATGGGGAAGAAGCCAGGACGCAGTATTCCTCCAGGTTTTTAATTGTGTCCTGTCTGTCCTTGGTGGAGGAGTATAAAGTGAGGGTCTGACAGTGAAATAAACCCTTTTATCCCCAAGTTGCTTTTCATTGTGGTTTTATATCACAGCAATAAAAGCCCTAAGACACCCAGTATACAGTAGGCTAGAAGTATCACTTTATGAGTGACTGCAGACACCAGATTGAGTTTTCAGCATATGCTGTTTAAACTACAGAAAAAGAAAAAGAAACAGAAAACTCGTATAGGTTTCAAGCTCTGCTCAAATGCACCCTTGCCCCTTGATTTCAAACTCTGTTCAGATATATCCCTGATGACTCAATTGTAGCATTGAGTGAGGGCTGAAAACTCCCTTCTCACTACTTTTACCCTGCTTGTTTGTTATCTCTTTTCGTTTTATTTTTATTAAATTATTTTATTTCTTTACATTTTAACTGTTGCCACCCTTCCCAGAGCCCCCTCCCAGAATTCTTTGCCCCATCTCCCTTCCCCTTTGCCTCTGAGAGGTGCTCACCCACCCACCCCTTATTCCCTCACCCACCTACCTACTCATACCTCACACCTGCATCAGCCTTCTTCCCTGGGGCATCAAGTCTTTACAGGATGAGGTGCATCCTCTCTCCCTGAGGCCAGACAAGGCTGCCTTCTGCTACATATGTGCCAGGGTACAGACCAGCCCATGTATGCTCTTTAGTTGAGCGGTTAGTCTCTGGGAGCTCTGAGTGGTCCAGGTTAGTTGACACTTGTTCTTCCTATGGGGTTGCAATCCCCTTCAGCTTCTTCAGTCCTTCCCCTAACTCTTCCATGGGGGTTCCTGACCTCAGTACAATGGTTGGCTGCATCTGCATCTGTCTCAGTCAGCTGCTGGTAGAAGTGTCCTCTCAAAGGACAGCCATCTCAGGCTCCTGTGTGCAAGCACAGCATGGCATCAGAAACAGTGTCAGGGTTTGGTGCCCACCCTGGGATGGATCCCAAGTTGAGCTAGTCACTAGTCACCCTTTCCTTCAGTCTCTGCTCCATTTTTTGTCCCTGAATTTCTTTTAGATGGGAACAATTCTGGGGCAAAAATAATTTGAAGATACATGGGAGGCCCCATTCCCTCCACTGGGGCCCTGTCTATCTACTGGAGGTGGTCTCTTCAAGTTTCATCTCCCAACTGTTGACCATTTTGGCTAAGGTCACCCACATTGAGTCCTGGGTGCCTCTCACATCCCAGGTCTCTGGGACTTTCTAGAGGTTCTCCCCTGCACCCCACTACCCATAGCTGCCTGTTACCATTCATTCTCCTGGCCCTCTGGACTTCTCTCCTGTCTCCCCCATACCAGATCCTGTCCCCCTTCCCCTCCCCATCCTCTCTCCCACCCAGGTCCCTTCCTCCCTCTACCTCCCCTGGTTATTGCCTCTAACGATCCACTGAGATCTGTTACTCTTTATCAAAGGCTTGGTAGATGAACAACATAAGAATGCATGTATTTTCAGGTCTCCAGAACATGTAATTTAGTAGGCAGACTTTCCTCCTCTCCTCCTATCTCTGTGATTCTGACGATCCAATACCTGCACAGACACAGCCCAGAGAAAAAAAATCATCTCAGTGGCAATAAAGCTCACGAGGGTTCCACAGGTACAGCCATCTACACGACGGAGATTCTAAATGAAATTTGAGTATATTAAAAATGTATTTCAAACGATGAACAAAAACATTTCTTTTCACGATCACACCAAGGCTTCAAATAAGAGCCCTTTTCCTTGTAGTCTTTTCCAAATATGACCCAGAATGAGCAAACGGGAGATCGGAAGAAGAGCTCTTGAAAATACCACTCTACAGTGCTCTAAACAGCTGACAACGAGGACACAAAGCACAGACCAGCATCATGGGGGTGCACCTTTTACAAAAGCAGGGTTTCCAAAACGTGGAAAGCCCTCGAAGGACCCGTGATAGGCTGCGTACGTAGGATGAGATTCAAATATGTTTGGTTCTCGCCCGCTTTCTATCAGAGGAAAGCAGAAAAGACCACCGTGGGAGGAAAGAAAACTCATTCTGCTTGCCTGCCGTGTTCGTCTGCGAGCTCCCTTGCTCTCTTGGTCAGCCTTTGCAGAGCCTGCTGCGCGGCAGCTCTGCTGACCTAGTAGGTCTGATTATGAATGATCAATGTGCCTATTTGCAATAAAACTCTTTGCACAGATCTGGACCCTCAGCCCTTTTCACTCATGCAGATAATAACGGCAGTTCAAGGCGCTTGCCCATAACTCCAAGCTTCATTAAACAACGAGAATGTCACCAAAAGTCTCTTTAACTGCCTTTATGCTGCCACCAAGAAAAAAAAATGGAAATTCTAAGTAGAATTCACAGCGATAATAAAAATAAGGATTTGTATATCCGCGTGCTGGTCTTTGTGTCCTTCTTGGATGTCTAACATTAAAAATCCACCCTTCCGGGGTTAGCAGAGAGGAATGTGAAAAGCAGGGGTGGGGGGTGTCTGGGGGATTTTTCTTCGGATGTTTTCAATGGGGATTCTCAGCTCCGCAGAGAAAGAGATCTTGCCCTCCTCCTCATTTACTATGGACAGGAGCAGGGTCAGGTGGTGTCTTAGAGAGTTGGAGGTTGGCAAGATGGTGGGGAGGCTCAGAGGAGTTTGGCACGGACTTGAAACAGGGTCCCTCTACAGCACATCACAGCCTGGAAGTCTGCTCTCCCGTTTTGAGAGACTTGCAGGTTCTGCAACCCACGTTCTACAGACACGCATGTTAAGAAATGCCTGCTAGTTTGCTTTTGTTTTGTTTTGTTTTGTTTTGTTTTGTTTTGTTTTTTGTTTTGCTTTGAGGAAGACATAAGCTGGGCATTCTAACACCGGAGTCTTATCTTAAGATACAGAAACCAAGTCAGATCCAATCCGACCTTCTGCTGACCCTTGGCAGGATTCAGTTTACCTCCACTCATAAGAATGTTTTCCTAAACTCGCTAGAACATCTGTCCAGTTTATTTGGTATTCTTCTACTTTAATACTAAGTGTCAAAGAAACCTTTTCTTTCCTGATTGTCTACTATGATGCAAACCCCAAAAGGAAATGTAATCTCAAAGGGAAAGATAATTATAATATACAAGCCAGATTCTCAGTTTCTTTTATATGAAGTACACGTTTATGTCTGAGTGATAATTAGCATTTGTGTTTCAACTCTCCCACAAAGAAAATTCGGTGATAAATGTGTCTGGCTCCATCGTCCATTGCTTTCCTTTCTCATTTCTTATTTTCATTTATTCCTGAGCAATGAGCAAGCATGGTTTCAGGGCGAGTGAATCTCAGAACAAGATGCCTGACTACAGAAAAAACATGGGCTTCAATCCTACGGAATGTCTTCCTGCTTTGAGCCCCCAGAAGATTACCTACAGGATACAGGTATAGATGGCCACAAAAAAGCATGACAGATGGACAGAAATATCTTTTTGTGTATAGTCACTACTAAGTGTTTAAGAAAATGAGCTACCAATGTTTTCTGCCCACTCAGAAATTGATTAGCAAATGGCCCATGATAGAGCCATAGCACAATCCACTTTAAAAACTACTTTGGCTCTGATCCCCTCTCAAACCCTGAAGCTGGGTGCATTCACCTTATCCAAAAGCCACTAATCTGTCCCTCAAGTCACCCTGCTAAACATGGTCCTGAACATAGGAAGAGACTTGTACTCTGCAGGCAAGCTATCTCTGCAAGACAGGAAATTAGACAAGGAGGAGGGGGAGGAGGGAGGAGGAGGAGGGGGAGGAGGAGGAGGGGGAGGGGGAGGAGGGGGAGGAGGAAGAGGAAGAGGAGAAGAAGGAGGAGGAGGAGGGGGAGGAGGAGAAGGAGAAGGAGAAGGAGAAGGAGAAGGAGAAGGAGAAGGAGAAGGAGAAGAAGAAGAAGAAGAAGAAGAAGAAGAAGAAGAAGAAGAAGAAGAAGAAGAAGAAGAAGAAGAAGAGAGAAATAAAAAGAATGTATCCAAGTCAGAAACAAAGAAAAGATTTTCACAGAAAGTATGGGAGAGGAGAAGGGGGATGGCAGTATTAATGAAGCCACACATGACAAAGAGCATCCCTAAAGCACCTCTGAAAAACATGCCAAGGAAGGAATGACTGAAGAATGTGAACATGAGTGACCCGAAGAAATGAGGAAAAACAAGCTGGAGGTGTAGTCAAGCACCTGGAAGAAATTAAGTCCACAGATGAGAAGTGTGGCCCTGGACAACCTGACGGACGCTCAAACACCAGACTGGGGAAGGGACGATGTACAGGAGTGCTTTTTTCTCAACAGAAGAGCCATCTGATCACCGAAGGCAGCAGAACTGTGGGTTGTTCCAGATGTAACGAGATCCCCGTGCTTAGAGAGATACTTTACTACTGAGAGGAGTGAGAGACGCTTGTTCTTTAACACTAAATCCATTTCAAACTTTAAGGATCCTGCAATGACTTAGGAACTAAGAAACTGAGGCCCAGGAAAGTGTAGCCAGCATCGATTTGTTTGCAAGCTGACACACTCAGTGCCGCCTAGAATCCTGTTGGATATTTTCATCATGGAATTTGGTTCTAATTTGGAAAGTGATGAGGATTTTAATTTTGCTTAAAGAAACACTTAAAAATCTAGAAATGGTGCTGTGCTGTAATACAAAGCAACTCTATTTATGGAAATTCCCTGGGGCACAAAGATGTGCAGATTCCACTATGGAGTCTCTCACCTGTGCAGAATAACTTAGGATTCTCATTTAAGGAGACAAGGACCCTATTGCTCCAACCTAAAACTCAGGGATAAAATATAGTTAATATGTTAATAATATATTCTCCTCCTTCTTCCGACATATTCTAGCTGAAAACAGCGCCATCCCAAGCTGCTCCAGGAACCTAAGGGTTTGTGCTATTACCCAGCCGTGTAACATGTCAATGGATTCTGTGTCAGTCCGTCCATTGAGCTGCACTGTCCACTTGCTGGAATCCATGTCATGGGTACTGTGGTTCCTTCTCTTTCCCTTCAATTTTCCTCTGGCCAGTCCAGGCTTCTACTCTGTCTTTGCCGTAGACTCTGAGTTATATCTTTAGCCTCCCAGAATTGAAACTTATTTCAATGAATTTCTTCCACGATAGAAACTTGTTTAGCTATGGTATATAGAAACCTTTGTGTCTCAGTCTCCTTTCATGTTCTGTACATTGACACAATGGCTTCATATGTTAGTCATTTAATCAGTTGGTTGCAAATTTTAATTAGCCTTTCTTCTACCTATACATTTCCCATAAAATAAAACACTATAAAAATGATGGTATTTGTAAAATATCATGCCCAAAATACTATTTTTCACCCACTCCAATGGCGAGTGATCAACTTAATGATTAGCCTCTATTAAGATATTTGAAATACATGACCACCTATCATTTAAAACCAACCTCCTTAGATTTCTGGAATGAAAGAAGAGATAAAGAAAGCATCACTCAAAGGGTGAAAGTTTTGAGCAACTTCATGCTTCCCTTACACAGATGCTATGAGTCTACTTCATGGGCAATAAGGAGATGGGTAGACAGGCAAGGTCTTCCTGTGTGAGAGAGTTTAATCAACATCACTACCTACAACAGCCAGAGTGTTGATTGTGGAAGAGTTGTGCTACAAGGTGGCAAGGATGTACTGTGGGACACAGAATTATTCCACTTGCTTTCATCTAATAAAGGAATTTCAGAAAGCAAAAGAAGAAGAAGAAGAAGAAGAAGAAGAAGAAGAAGAAGAAGAAGAAGAAGAAGAAGAAGAAGAAGAAGAAGAAGAGGAGGAGGAGGAGGAGGAGGAGGAGGAGGAGGAGGAGGAAGAGGAAGAGGGGGAGGAGGAGGAGGAGGAGGAGGAGGAAGAGAGGGAGGAGGAGGAGGCAGAGGAAGAGGAGGAGGAGGAAGAGGAGGAGGAGGAAGAAGAGGAAGAGGAAGAATTACAGCTTCTCCCTCATGGGAAAGACTGGCTAATACATGTAGATAAATGCAACTCAATACTGTTGAATTTCCCATCTTTCAGAGACGACACGACTATAAGAGGTAAGGCTCTAAGTCTTCCCCGTTTTCAAGAATCTATTGAGCAGCTAGATCATGATTCCTGCAACATAAAGAAATAGTTCTGGATTATTACTACCTTATAACATTAATTTCCTGTGACTGGCAATATTATTCTCAGACATATCATATATGAAAGATGAACAGATGCTTTCACCTGTTATCATCTCAATAGTTTTGCTGTTTTTCAAAATGTTTTCACATTTGTTCTTTCATTAAATCATTCTCAACAGTTCCATAAGTTGGGTAGGACAAATAGTTTTACCTCTGCTTTGATGAGGAGAAAGAGTATGTAGCATCTTCTGGTTACTCAGACAAGAATGAAAAAGGCTGATTCTGGGTAACTAACGCTCATTCTTCTATCCCTATACAATGTTTACACACTTACCATATTCCATATTCTCATTACATCAATGTTTTCATAAAGTCAGGATTAACTGTAAATGGATAAAACTGCATGATTTCTCTCTCTCTCTCTCTCTCTCTCTCTCTCTCTCTCTCTCTCTCTCTCTTTTTGGTTGCCAAGAAACTGTTAGTATGTGTGATTAGAAGTATTTAGTTGAATATTAATCCAGGATCTAAATAACAGCAATAAAAAGGTTCTACGTTAAATGGATGAATGGATGATGGATAAGTGTGCCATAGGCATAAAGACAGAACAAGATGTGACTCTTGAGGAAAATAATACACAAATCTCCAGAATATATGCGGATGCATAATGTGGTGAGGACACATCTATTATTCCGGGGGGTCAAACAATGGGGCAATTCCCAGAGTCGTGTTTCTACAAATGTTGTACTATATACCCATTATAAGTTTCTTTATGTTGTTAATAATTGGAACTAATGAAGCATGAAAGGCCCATTGTAAGAATTTTTCAAAGGAAGTCACCTTAGAATCAATGAGAACCAACAAAGAACCCAAGGCTTTAATACGCCAAGGACCTTAAACGTAACACCCATCCCTACACACTTTTATTAGACCAGTGACAGCCAGATGGAGTGGAGGGCAGAGGGGGGATACGTAGTGTCACGCACACATATTCTAGTAGTAAAAGAAAGCAGTGAAGCAGGACATTAAGTGGACACATTTCTAACCTTGACACAAGTTGCTGATAAAATGGCCCTCAGGATAAACAGCACAATTGGCCTGATTTTGACCTGAGTGGTAGGGGATTTTAGCAATGGGGTACTTGGAGTTCTGTCATGCAAATTAGCTCTTCTACAAGAAAGGAACACATTGTGTAAGTAACAGACAAAGGAGACACATTGAGGCTACACAAGTTGAGAATCCCTTTCAGAGGTGGTGGGCACTCGAAGGAGTTACCAGAGTGAAGAGAAACTACCTTGGGAAAGATAACACGTTAAGTCCAAAATACTTTGGCACTTTAATCAAATAAGCTGCTTAGGGGAAAAACACGGTCTGCACCCCAACACCTGCTGGACCTAATGGACTCTGAAATGTTGTTTCAGAATTAATCAAGTCATTTAAAATCATAGCCACAGTCTCCATTCACTACTCCTGTGCATAAATGTGCTGATCCTGATACTAATCCATGTCGGGTGACTTGAGCAATATATCACCATAATTGCCATTTTAGGGCTGCAAATTGGAGCTAAAATAACCAGATGCAAAAGAGATGGCCATATCATACCCTCAAGATGGATCTTCAAAGTTCAAGGAGAGTTCAAGCATGGGAGAGGCAATAGAAAAGGGTCAAGTGTAAGGGGATTGTTCATGTTCAAGAGGAATTAACTTCACAAATATATTGTTTCTGAGGTGGTAATTGTCCAATCTTACAGTTATTCATACCTCATTTACTCGTTGCATTCTTCTCATGCATTTAATGAAATGAATTTGATTTTGACAAAATATTCTATTTCAAAATTGCCATTAATTTTCAGGATTTTTTTTTATTCTCCTCTAAATTATCTGTTCAAAGAGATTGAAACTGATGGGGGAAATCTACTATTTCCATAGGTCATCCTTGGCAAGAGTCAATGCTAGCTTGAGATCAGTTCTTCATTACTCAGTAAACTAAGTCATTGATGTTTTTGAAAATGGGGGCTGACCTACACCCCAAATATCTGAAATGTAAAAGGCTAAGATCTGTCGCATATGATCACATGATAAAGCAGTTGATCTGTTACATTTTCTCACTTGGAGCATGAGACAATGACCCCAACAAGGGCAAACTGAATAGTTACTTACTTGTCCATGTAAAACAAGGACCAATTGGGAAACCTGGGAGCAGGTCAGCATTCTTAAGATTAAATTGCTTAAAAAAATAAAAATAAAAATAAATGATTACTTGTTCCTTTGATTGAGTCTTTATCCTATTAACATTCACATTAAATAATTTCCTGAAGAATGAAAGTCAATTTTCTACTTTTATTTCATATCTACACTTATTAGGATAATGATCAAAGATACTCACAATCTGGGTAGGCCACTTGATAAGCATTCCTTTCTTCATAAGTCAACTTCTAAAACAGTAAATGGCCCATCGATCCCCACGAATCAAGGCTGTTTTACATCTTGGAGCCATTCCAGGGTTTTGCTTTGTCTCCAACAAACCTCTCTTCCTCCTCTAGCAAGCATAACTACTTTCATTCTTTAATACCCAGCTGAAATGTCACCACTTTTATCTGACTGGTCACTCCATCTACAGAAGTTTTTTCCATTTTATACTTTCCTATCGTGCAAAAATAGAATCTCCAATAGTAGGCCTTATTACAATATATTACCAACATTTTTTCTTTTTGAATTTTTATTGAATTTTTTATGTATTTATATTTCAAATGTTATCCCTTTCTCAGTTCCCCCCTCTCCCATACCCTTTCCCCCTTCTTCTATGAGGATACTCCCTCTCCCACCAACCCACTCCCACCTCACCTCTCTGGCATTCCCCTACACTAGGGAAACAAGCCTTCACAGGACCAAGGGCTTCACCTCCTATTGTTGCCAGACAATGCCATCCTCTGCTACATATGCAGCTGGAGCCATAGGTCCTTCCATGTGTACTTTATTGGTTGGTGGTTAGTCCCTAGGAGATCTGGTGGGGTCTGGTTGGTTAATATTGCTGTTCTCTCTACGGGGTTGAAAACCCCTTCAGCTCCTTCAGTCCTTTCTCTAACTCCTCCATTGGGATTCCCGTGCTCAGTCCACAGGTTAGCTGCAAGCATCCTTATCTGTATCAGTAAGACTCTGGTACAGCCTCTTAGGAGACATCCACATCAGGCTCCTGTCAGCAAGCGCTTCTTGGCATCAGCAATAGTGACTGGCTTTAGTGGCTGCAGATGGGATAGATCTCCAGGTGGGGCAGTCTCTGGATGGCCTTTCCTTCAGTCTCTGCTCTACTCTTTTGTCCCTGTATTTCCTCCTGTGAGTATTTTGTTCTCCCTTCTAAGAAGGACAAATGCATCCACATTTTGGTCTTCCTTCTTCTTGAGCTTCATATGATCTGTGAATTTTTTCATAGGTATTCTAAACTTTTGAACTAATATCCATTTATCAGTGAGTGCATACCATGTGTGTTCTTTTGTGACTGGTTTACCTCACTCAGAATGACATTTTCTAGTTCCATCCATTTGTCTATGAAATTCATGAAGTCATTGTTTTTAATAGCTCAATAGTACTCCATTGTGTAAATGTACCCATTTTCTGTATCCATTCCTTTGTTGAAGGATATTTGGGTTCTTTCCAGATTCTGGCTATCATAAATAAGGCTTCTATGAACATAGTGGAGCATGTGTCCTTGTTATAAGTTGGAACATCTGTTGGCCCAGGAGTAATAGAACTAGGTCCTCAGGTAGTGCAATGTCCAATTTTCTGACGAACTGCCAGACTGATTTCCAGAGTGGTTGTACCAGCTTTCAATCCCACCAACAATGGAGGAATGTTTCTCTTCTTCACATCCTCACCAGCATCTACTGTCACCTGAGTTTTTGGTCGTAGCCATTCTGACTGATATGAGGTCACCACAATCTCAGAATTGTTTTGATTTGCATTTCCCTGATGACTAAGGATGTTGAACATTCCTTTAGGTGCTTCTCAGCCATTAGGTTATTCCTCAGTTGAGAATTCCTTGTTTAGCTCTGTACCTCAGTTTTTAATAGGATTATTTGATTCTCTGGAGTCTAACTTATTGAGTTCTTTGTATATATTAGATATTAGCCCTCTCTCAGATGTAGGATTGATAAAGATCTTTTCCCAATTTGTTGGTTGCCATTTTTTCCTATTGACAGTGTCCTTTGCCTTATAGAAGCTTTGCTTTTTTTTTATGAAGTCCCATTTGTTGATTCTTGATCTAAGAGTATAAGCCATTGGTGTTCTGTTCAGGAAATTTTTGCCTGTGCCCATGTGTTCAACACTCTTCTACCCACTTTCTCTTCTATTAGTTTCAGTGTATCTAGTTTTATTTGAAGGTCTTTGATCCACTTGGACTTTAGCTTTGTACAAGGAGGTAAGAATGGGTCAATTTGCATTCTTCTACATGCTGACCTCCAGTTGAACCAGCACCATTTGTTGAAAATGCTGTCATTTTTCCATTGGATAGTTTTAGCTCCTTTGTCAAAAATCAAGTGACCGTAGGTGTGTGGGTTCATTTCTGGGTCTTCAATTCTATTCCACTGATCTAACTGCCTGTCTCTGTGCCAATACCATGCTGTTTTAATCATGATTGTTCTGTAATACAGCTTGAGATCAAGGATTGTGATTCCCCCAGAAGTTGTTTTATTGTTGAGGATAGTTTTCGCTATCCTGGGTTTTTTGTTATTCCAAATGGATTTGCAAATTTCTCTTTCTAATTCTATGAAAAATTGAGTTGTAATTTTGATGGGGATTGCATTGAATCTATAGATTGCTTTCGGCTAGATGGCCATTTTACTATATTAATTCTGCAATCCATGAGCATGGGAGATATTTCCATCTTCTGAGATCTTTTTCAATATATTCTTCAGAGTTCTGAAGTTCTGTCAACTTTAATTACTTTCAAATGTTCTGAAATAGTATACTAAATACAGGTTAAAGCAATTTATAAACAAATATTTTAGGTAATAATACATCACAAAATTTCAAATATAAAAATGACTGATAGAGACAGAATAAAATATTTGAAGAGGGAACATTTAAAGAAATAATTCTTAAATTTTCTCTAGATAGATGAAAATTGCAAGTTTCAATTCTGAGTTAAAAAGGCAGTATAAAAATTAACAAAACCACACCAAGGTACATAATAATCTAGTGGCTCAAACTATTGTCATAAAGAATTAAAACTGCAGCCAGTGTAGGAGGAAACCATTACGTAACACAGAGCAACACAGATCAGAATGAACTTCATTGCCAAAACCCATGCAGCCAAGCAACAAAAGTAGTGACTCATTTTAAAGCCATAAAAGAAAAACCAAGGTAAAACAATAAATTAATATAGAAAAATATAAAACTAAAGGCAAAAAATTATAGTAACACTGGACATGATGGCATGCACCAATTATCCCTGCTCCAGATGCAAAATAATGGATTTCATAATAAAGCAAAATAAAGCTGAGAAGACACACCCACAATTACATCTGTGCACTCCAATAAAGAGAATAAACAGGTATAAAATATTAAGAGTATAAAGGACAGCCACACTCGACACACTTATTGTTACACAACAGAAGCCAAGTAAGCAAGCTTGAATAAACTAGCAAGTGATGAGATCGTATGCACTATGACCATAGCGTAACTGAGCTGAAAATCAGTGCCTAAAATCCTGCAATTTGAAACTCTAAACTCAGCAGACCACACACACAAAAAAAAGATAGGAAAGTAATAGGTAATTTGATGAAAAGAGAGTTCCAGCCAGTGAAGAACATGAATGAGGGGGGTGGGGGTAGAAAATGACTACAATTTATAAATGAAGGGAACATTAAAAATTTTTTTAATGTTCTATTAAAAAATCTAGAATTGGAAAAATATTTAGAAATTAAACAAAATTTGCCTAAATGAATCTTTGGAGTAAATACAAAATTAAAAGGAGAAATCATAAAATATTTTGACTAAATGAAACTGAGAACAAAACATTAATTTTACAGATTATATCTAAATCAGTGCTTAAGATAAATTTATTGGTTAAAATTCCTATATTGAAAAAGAAAAGTCACTCTTAAATAAACTTTCTAAAGGAAGGAAATAATATTTATGAGATATTAAAATAGATGAATGGGAGTGGTCCTGCATGCATTTGTCAAAATTTAATAAATTTAAAAAACATGCAGTTATCATATTTATGTTATATAACAATAACATTTATTTTAACTTAAGTTCCACAAACTATATTTTATGAAGCATTCATTGACAGAATTAATTAAAGATGTACAAAAATTTAATAGTTACTGTGGTAGAAATTAAGACTGAAACTAGTTTTTTGAAAATGAATGTGATGTCTAAGAAGATGGCTCAGTGGGTAAAGGGTCTGTGTTCACAAGCCTCAGTTCGGAACACACATAAAAGCCTGGTCTGGCAGCATGGACCTGCAGGCTCACTGGCCAGCTGGTCTACCCAAACAGTGAGCCTCAGAAGCAGTGAGAAACCCTACCTTAATAAAATAAGTGATAAACAATTGAGCATATATGAAGGACGCCCTAATGTCATCCTATGGATTCTACATGCATCTGATTGGGCATACATATGTACATACATATATATATATACATATATATACATATATATACACACACACACACACACACACACACACACACACACACATACAACACACACACAGACACTATATGCCTCTATATACAAAAAGAAAATTAGCTTCGAAACATTCAGGATATTCTTGCCTTATAAGAAAACATGAAAGTAAACATTCCTGAGGACACATAGCATTTGAAGGGCAGAAAAAGATACATTTGTAGGTTCCCAAAGGTTTAATTTCTAAGAGTACTTAATGAATGCATTCCTTCAGTCTTTTGAGGAACTGTCTGTTCCAGAACAAACGAAAAACAAACTGAAATTAAGTTTATAAAAACAAGACAAGAAGTTAAAACTTGTAAAGACAACATATTTAACAACAGCAACTTCAACTCTATGCTGCTAAGATGTTACAATGTTGACGTCTAGTTCTCAGTGTGTTAGAAGTGTTGCATGTTCCCACCAAGCAAAACCCGTGGGAAGTCTGCATTCTACTTACTGGCTAAGAAGGCATCGCATAAAGAACACTTCTCACTGAAATATGTTGAACTAAGAAGTAATATTTTTTAATAAGTTGAAGCAGTTGAGATCAAATTAACACAAAATTAACCTGCATTCCTTCAGGTTAATACGGATGTCCCAATTGTTCCATAATCTCTCAAATCTATGGGGCAACTGTCAACTACTACACTGAGACAAAATAAATAGGAATATGAATGGGGAAAGGGAGACACATTCTTTCTGCAAAAACAACACATATTCAAGTAACCCCCCAGTCAACCATGGTGGCACACATCTTTGATACCAGGACTCGCTAGGAAGCAGGAGTAAGTGGATCTCTGTGTTAGAAGCCATCCTGGTCTATGACTTCCAGGCCAGCCAGGGCTACATAGTGAGAACTTGTCTCACAAGACAACCTCCAAATATATATAATTTATGTACACACACAGAGCTGGAGAGATGATTCAGAAGATAAGAGTACTGGATATTCTTCCAGAAGATCCAAATTGAACTCCTAGCACCCATATCATGGTTCACAACCATATGTTACTTTAGTTCCAGGGATTCTGACACTCTCTTTTGGACTCTGTGGGCACCGTACCCAGGTAGTATAGAGATGTATATGCAGGCAAAACAGCCATACACACAAAATAAAAATAATTAAATATTATATATATATATATTTATATGTATTTACAAACAGCAAAGTAGTCTCCAACACTCAATCAATACACTTAAAAGTATTTTGTACTCACATGAATTCTTAAAAATTGCAAAGTCAATGTCAAATAATTTAATCACAAAATAATTACATGAGACAATGAAAACACTAATTAGATTAATTTAGTCATTCCACAATTTATCGATATTATGAAGTATCATGTTACATATGAAACATGTATGATTCTTATTGTCAAATGAAAATTATTGCTTTTCAAATAGCAGCTAAAAATATTAAAGTCCAGAAATAACATTAACAAGGTCTTGTGTACTCTTCCACATAAAGTTTAAAACTTTGCCAGGGGGAAAACACAATTTGCTATATGTATTATAATAGCAAGATAGACTTTGACATTGTTTATATCTTTCCATAGGCAGCTATAAACAATATCTGATTATAAGACAATCTCTATGTAGTATTTCATTTTTATTTTTCATTGTTTTATGATATTTGGGGAAAGTTTAAAAAACCTACAGTGTCATCAAGAAAACCTAAGCCAGGCATGGTGGACAAGCCTATAGCACTCAGGAATCAGATTAAGTAGAATTATGAAGCCAGCCTGAACCACGTAGTAAGTCCTTGTCTAAAAACAAACAACTAAAAAATCATATAAAACAATAAAATTCCTTAAAGAATTATAGTGTAGTGACAGAAACAATAATTAAAATGTTCTATTTTGATGTAACTACAGTTAAATAAATGAATCCGTGTAAGTTAGACATGGGTGAAAATACATAATTAATTAATAAGCTTATGTGCAAATCAAAGTTGTTGAGAAGAAAAGGTAAATTGTGTATATAATCAAGAGATATTTCTGGTTTCTTTGCTGAGTTAGACAGAATAACTATAAGCTGTTAGTCTCAGAGACATTGAAGAAATAAGTGCAGTATTATGTATGCTACCTAACACTAGAAGAATCACAGGAAGAATTCTCTGATCTCTGGTTGGAAAAGACAGTTTTAACAAAGTAAAAGTTTGAAATTTCTCAGCTTAAAACTTATCTAAACAACAATTTTAAAAAAACCTGTAAATCAGCTTAAGAAATATTTTAGCATATTTGGTGAATGAAAGTATGGTGTTTTTTTCTTAGCTCTTACAAATTAATAAAACATCTACACTGAGTATGAAAATGAAAAAAAATATTTCAGTCATACCCATAGAAATGCAAATGGCTTTTAAGAGGTGTGTTCGAGTCTATTTGGAGTGAAATTATTATTAAGACATAAAATTGATAGCATTTTTTCATTTCTGATACTGAATATTTGTCTTTATTACAAGAGCAAATCAATTCTTAAGTGAGGCCGACAATGGTTAGAGTATATGAAAGATATAAAATTATTGTACGCTGTCCGTGTGAACGAAACTGATGTGGAGTTCAGGACGGGTGCCTACTCCACTCTGCCCACTGCAGCTTGAAGTGGTTCGTTATCATTGTAATATGGTTGTGAATAAATGGAGACAATTTAGATCTTCAGCAGGACTGTTAGCACACGAAGATCACAAAAACAAGATAAAACAAAACAAAACACTGGCGTATGCCTTGGAGAGAAAGATGCCGAGGCGTATACCAATTCTTTTCTGAGTTTTTTGTTTTGCCCCCCTCCCCCTTCTAAGTCTGAAAACTATTCTTTTCCTCTTACCTTTCCAACACTTCATAAAAATTTTAGAATGAATAATTATATTTATGATCAGAAATTCCTTTTTGTGCTTGCAGACAGGAGCCTCGCATGGCTGTATTTTGAGGGGTTCTACCAGCAGCTGACTGAGACAGATGGAGAGATTTATAGCCAACCATTGGACTGAGGTCAGGGACCCCTGTGGAAGAGCTAGGGGAAGGATTGAAGGAGCTGAAGGGGACGGCAACCCCATAGGAAGACCAAGAGTGTCAACTAACCTGGACCACTGGGAGCTTCCACAGACTGAACCACTAACCAAAAGGCATACATGGGCTGGTCTGTGGCCCCCGGCACATGGCACATATGTAGCAGAGGGCTGCCTTGTCTGGCTTCAGTGGGAGAGACTTGATGCCCCAGAGATAGCTTCGGAGGGTGAGGTGGGAGTGGTGGGTAGGTGGGGTAGCAGTTTCCCAGAGGAAAAGGGGAAGGGGAGGGGGCGAAGAACTCTGGGAGAGGGGACTGGGAAGGGGCAACATTTGGAATGTAAATAAATAAAATGATTTAGTAATTTTTTAAAAAGATTATACATTTACAATCTTTTTCTTTCACTCCAAATTTGCATCCAAGCATCCTAGCCTGGTCCTGCTAGTTCCAGTGCGGTTCCTACTTCTACTTCCCATGCACTGGGGGCAGGGGTGGCAGGACATCAACCCATTTTATTTTCATGTAATTGTTGGCTATTGATCTCTCCCTACAGGGCTACGTGGCTCTGTGTAGGTCCTGCACCTGCAGGAAGGCTGATAGGAAAAAGCTAAGAGAAAAAGACACATTGATACCAATGAAGGGAACAAAAAGTACTAAAAGTTGGGATAACAAAGGCACCCACTTTTACAATTATTGTGTGTGTACTCATGTATCGTACACGCATGTGAAAGTATGCGTGTGTGCGTGTGTGCATGTGTGTATGTGGTGGGCGCTTGAAGGGGTGGGGTCAAAGGGCAACTTGGATGTAATCAGTACTCTGCTTTTACCATGTGTGCTCTAAGGACCTCATATCATTGGACTCAATGGGAAGCACTTTTACCCGCTGTGCCATCTAATCTACTGAAGGTGTATTCTATAACCCTGTCCTCACTCCAGCCCCATCAGCACAGAAAAGGAAGGCATTACTTCACCTTGCCTTCCTGCCCCAGCTCCAGGCATTTACTGTCTCACATTCATTTACTGCTATTTTCAAACTGTTATTCGGGTCGCCTTCTCAAAGTTCCATGCATTCTAGTACATTCTATTATACAGGTATTGTTTTGAAACAATATGTTTGGGGGAATCTTGTACAGTATATTTTGAACCCATTCGCCCTGGTCCAATTCATTGTTACATTAGAGGTATAGATAGCCAGTGATTGGGAGTCTGGCCTCAGATGGCCAAGCCCTACTCCACCTCTAACTACCTATAGAATCTGAAAAAAGCCAGCTAAGTAACATGTGTCTGCCTACTCAAATATAATGTATATATGCAGCAAATCTTCAAAGCACCTATAAGTGGGGATCCACAGAATGCTAATGGTATGAAAGGAAATATATATACTAAAGATTCTGTCATTCAAAGCATGAAACAAATTTACTTTTTGATTCATATGAATCATAACCGTGACAACAGAATTTGTGACCCTGATCTTTGATGGTCATATGTACTATCTGACTCATTTGTCCTGGCAAAAAGTTCCTAAGCTTGGGTTTTGACTGCCAGCTTAACCTAGAATCATCTGAGAAGAAAGTTTCAAAGGGGGTCCTGCTTAGGTTGGCCTGTGCCTGTTTCTTTGAGGAATTATCTTGAGCAGTGGGCAGACCCATCCGCTATGGGGGACACCACTTCAGGGTCATGGGGTAGCAGATTGTGTAGGAGCCGAGCACTCACGCTGAGCCCTGACATGGACACTTCAGTTCATTCCTCTCTGCAGACCTGTGAATGTGACCTGCTCTCCCCACTTCTTCCTTAGCCTCTCTGCTGCTATGCATTACAATGGCTTTCTGATAAATTAAGATCTTAATTTTTTTTTTCAGAATAGTTTGTCACAGCAGTAGGAAAGGAAAATAGAAGAACCTTCATTGAGGAAAAAACAAAGTTTCCAAGACTTTCAGCTTCCATGAAAGTCAATCAATCTTATTCTTGCAACGTATGTTAACATATGTTAAACTTCAACAGGAAATTATGACTAAATCAGAGGTGACTCCAGTGAAAAACTCTTATGGTGAATCCGCCATTATTTTTCCTCAAAATACTATTCTGCTCATTAGTACTTTATCTGGTGCTCTTTAGAGTTCTGAAGGGGTGGTCGGTAGGAAGAACAGAATTAAAGGGCTGTCTGCAGCCATCAGCTTTCTAAGCACCAGTTGAGACTCAACATGGCAGGGCATCATCCACAATCCTGGGACTCCTCTGACAAAGTGGGAGACAGAGACAGGAAAATCCCTGGAAGCTTGTAGGCCAGCAGCAAACCAGATGAAAGATGAGGGCCACATTGGGAGTTGACCTCTGACCTCTTCACATAGGCACATGCATCATACTCACACATTTGAACATTCACTTACATATACAGCATACACATGCACAAATATTTTTTTAAATATAAAGACATTATATTAAGCTGTTGAGCTCAGTGGGTAGGTTTCTGTTATCACTGTCACTAAATCAAATAGCTTAAGACAAGAAGACTCTCAATGACCTGAACATGACATGACATGAACTTCATTTGATGCATGTATGTTCTTTTCACACTTAATCTACTATGCATGTTAAGGTCTATGTTTCCTGTAAAACTAAGTTTGGGTTTAAATAAACCTTACATATATGCACATTTCAAAACATCACCAAAGCATGTTTCAAATCCCCCAGGGTGGTTAGTAGAAGTAGTGAGAGAGAGAGAGAAGAGGAGGGGTTGAGAATAACCAGAACACATTATATACATGCATAGGACTGTCAAAACTGTTCAAATGAACTATTTTTAAAAAGGAAAGACAATCTGCAAGTAGATAGATGGATGAATGGATAGATAGATGGATGGATGGATGGATGGATGGGATAGATAGATAGATAGATAGATAGATAGATAGATAGATAGATAGATAGATATGGATGGATGGATGGATGGATGGATGAATGGATGGATGGATGGATGGGATAGACAGACAGACAGATAGATAGACAGACAGACAGGTAGCTTTAAATGATTTAAATTTAAATAGTTCAGGCAAATTATCTCCTTCTTTTTTCCTAGATTATCCAGACCAAACATTATTTACTGAATGGCTGACAAATCAAATTTCAAACAATTTGAATCAAAACATTGACAAATCTCTTACAATTAGAGAGAGAGAGAGAGAGAGAGAGAGAGAGAGAGAGAGAGAGAGATGAAACTCTTCCACATTCCTGCCCACCTCCACCAGAACAGGTTCCTTGAAGCAGCAATAAAACAGTTACACCAGAGAATGAGAGGGCTTTAAAAATAATGTATTTGGAGAGGTCTAAACCCACAGTGTCAATAATTAAAGTATAGTGAAGGAACAGCCTTGGATTCCTGATGGCTTTTCCTGAAACTCATAGTTACAATGAGACCTTCTTTTCTAAAAGGTAACAGTGTAAGTGTAATTTTTCCGCAATGTTGTAGAAACAAAGAGGCTATAATCTATGTGATCCTATTATTTTGTGCTTTTTAAAATAGTAGATTTACTGGATTTAGTAAAGCCACCGCCACAGCCCACTGGGGAGAAATCTCTGTGTGTGAGGGCGGAAGCTAGGGCAGAAGGGTGACTTGACATTCACCAGCACTCAAGTGTTTTATTTGCAAATGGTAATTTCTCCTTTTAAATATCAGCAAATATGCTTCTCTTGCCTGCTCCCTCTCCCTCTCTCTCAGGATAACAGGCGGATAAGAGTTATCAGTAAAGGTCATCCTCAATTTCAGCACAGAAATGATCTGTCTCCGCTATGTAATAAACATTTATCCATGCCTTTATTAGCTATATTGAAGCTGACAGTTCGGTTAAACCATTTTCTTTCATTTTGCTAGGTCATGATGGTTAATGCTGCTAAAAAAAAAATCTCATCACTGCTTTTGATCGCTGCATTGTCTTCTCGGTGTGATCAGGTAAGCGCAGGCTGAAGTGACCTACTGAAGTTCCGGCCCATGGGAATCTTCCGTGAGGCGTTTTGTCTGTTTGCTTGCTTGCGCTGTTTCTTCTTCAAAACAGCATATAGACAAAATATAAAGACGTGCGGGCAGTCGACACGTGGGGTCGACTTTGAGTCATGCGCAGTAAAGAATGCGAAGCATCCCATCCAAATGCAAGCGCGTTGATCTTAAAGTGTCCATTTTATCCGAGTATTCCCCCCCAGAGCAGTCTCAAAGACAACCTCACCTTTGGGTACGCCCCGTTCTCCTCAGACATGAATTCTCAAGCTGTAGCTAGAACAAGAAGAAAGGAAACCATGAAGAATTCCGCATCTCCAAATGTCCAAAGACGCTCAGTGGACAGACATATGACACTGGAAGAGGGGGTGGCTTGCCTCTCGGTCCCTTCCCTCCACCCACATCATCTAACCTCCTTTCTCACTCAAATCAATTTTTTTTTTTGAAGAAGTGGAAAGCAACAGAACTCTCCTAGAAAGAGCTGTCCTTGTTAATCATTTGAGGGTCTTCTAAAACTTGCCAAAGATTAGTCGTTAGTATCAAGAAAATACAGTACCAATCAATTAAGAAACAGTATACCTGAATAGGTTTTAGAACGGGCAGTGGTGTTTTTATTTTTCTTTACTCCCTTCTTTTTTTAAAAAAAAAAAATTCACTTTATGTCCCTTCCTAGTCCCACCCTTACAAATGCCTCCCCTCATTACCTCCTCCATGTTTTCTTCTGGTTCAACAACTAATCAAGTCCCATTTCTCTGCAAGGCGCTGTAGGACACCGGGAAACATGAGCTCGGGTGGGCCTCACTTCTCATGTAACTCAGAAACAAAGAGATGCGAGCAGAAATTGAAACCCCAGCTATGCCATTGAAGCACACAGGATAAGGCCCTTCCCGGACAGGGGTAACCTAATGAAACATGAGGTTCAAAATCTTGGCGAGTTGACAATCTGCTGAGGCAGCAAGAGTGGAGGGAAAGCGGTTCTGAGTGAAGGAAAAAGAACGAACCTGGGGCAGGCACGAGACATGGTTTTGTGTACTTGAAAATCCAGACATCTTTAAATTGTTTTTTGTTGCTCTGTTTTGTTTCTACTTTCTCTTTATGTGTGCCCGCCCCACCCCCCAGTCACTCCCTTCCTCTGAGCAAGTGGGAGTTCCCTGGGTTTTGTCCCCACACCCTGACACACCATCTCTCTGCAAAGCTAGGTGCTTCCTCTCCCACTGAGGCCAGACCAGACAGCCCAGCTAGAAGAACATATCCTACATACAGGCAACAGCTTTTGGGACAGCCACTGCTCCGGTTGTTTGGGACCCACATGAAGACCAAGCTGCACATCTGCTACATATGTTGAGGGAGGCCTAGACTCCGCAAGGGTCCAGGGCAGTTAACTTTGTTAGTCTTCCTGTGGAGTTCCTATCCCCTCCAGGGCCTGCAATCCTTCTTCCTGTTCTTCCATAAGAATCCCCAAACTCCATCTAGTATTTATCTGTGGGTGTCGGCATCTGTCTGAGTGAGCTGCCGGGTGGAGCCTCTCAGAGGACAGCCGTGCTAGGCTCCCGTCTGCAAGCCTAACAGAATATCATTAATAGTCTCAGGGATTGGTGCTTGCCCATGGGATGGGTCTCGCTCGAGTTTTTGATGTACAACGATCATGAGCATGGGGAACAAGAAATAGAAGAGATAAAGCAGTCTATAAAATCAGAAAACCATGAAGGTCAATGTTAGGTTTCAAACCCAGGGGCAAAAGGCTGAAGTGCCTCTCTAACATTTCAGAGCAGACCGGGCAGCCAGGTTCTTCCAGGTCCACCAGTTGTTAATTGTTGCAGGGTATGGGGGGGCACGCCCTGCCCCCTACCCTGAACTTCTGCAACCCAGGCTGCCTTTCCCTGTATAAACCAACCATTTTGGTTACTTCTTTCTCTTTTGAGACCTGCTGACTGCTATACCTGGATCCCCCTCACCCCTCTCCCCATTTGTCTCTGACTCTATGCTCTCCCACATATCCACAACACACCTTCTCCTCCACCTCAGAAGTAGCCAGGTCCTTTCTTTTTTATTTCCTTTTATCACTCGGTCAACTCTTCTGTGGTCGTGTAAGGTGCTTCAAATGAGTCATCCTTCCTGGGCTTTACACATTAAATCAAAAAGCAAGGTGCCACAGTAACGCTGCCTGTTAAGTCTTTCCTTCTTTCCAGAAACAATTTTAGCATCTACTACAGGTAAAGAGGGCTTCTAGATGTCAGGGATGTGTGGTGATAAGCAGAAGGCCCAGAGCCAAGGTCAGCTCATTTTCATGAGGCAAGAAAGAGCAGACAGAAGCAAGGTTGGTCACACTGGATGAGCTCAGGTCTTCAGGAATCAGTCAGGGCTTATGAAATGGGACCAAACATGAGGTGCAGGACTGGAACACGGTGTGCTGCTTGCTAGAGTGATGACCACAAGGCTTCCCAAGACAGTGAGATCTGTGCGACCCGAAGGACACAGATGGCAGCTGATTGTGAATGGAAAGCTCCGCTCTGGGAGTGTGTAAGGCCGGGTGCACAGGGGCCTGAACGGAACAGAGGGACAGACTGGGCAGCTGTGGAGTGCAGAAAGACTGATAGTGTTGCTGAAAACAAAGGTTTTATACCCTTCTGGATAACAAGTCAAAGCCATCATTTTATATCTGTACCTGTGAATGTTAGTTTTTGAATGTTTTGAACTAAAAACTTATTTTTGGATCTTAATGCTATTTTCGGTGAGCTCCGTGAATGTTATTCTTCTAATATTTCGAACTGAAAGCTTATTTTTGAATATTAGTGCTACTTTTAGTGAACTCTGCTCTTCTTAATTTTGTGCTTATTTTTCCAAACAAAATTCCAACTGTCACCTATCAGATGCCTTTTGCACGTTCTAACCATTCTCAAGCACAGTATGGTACTCATAAATTCAAATTCATTGGCATAAGGAACCTATAGTTATTATTATTATTATTATTATTATTATTATTATTATTATTGTCCATGACAATCCTGATACTGCTTTTTGAGTGAATGTGTGAGTTATGTGTGGTGCTCATAGTAATAACTTCTGGCAGCGTACAACGAAATTAGTTCCATTGTAACATTTTCTTTAATTTGTGTGTGTGTGTGTGTGTGTGTGTGTGTGTGTGTCCCTGCATGTATATCTGTGCATCGTGGGTGTGACTGATACAAATGAAACAGATCCCCTGGAACTGAGTTATAGGCAGTTGGGAGCCACTAAGTGTCTGCTGGTAGCAGCCTGGGTTCTCTGCAAGAGCAAGTGCACTGAATTACCGAGCCATCTCTCCACCCCTTTATTGTTACAGCCTCAAACATATATGATATTATGTCTTGTCCTTGCTCACCGCCCCATTCCTCTATCCTGTCCCCTCTCTTGCTGGTCTCCTATGCCCTCAAATATTCCCCTTCTGTTTTCATGATACATTGGTTCAGTTTTTCTCTCTTGTTTCCCATCTTCCCTTTCTTTGGGCACTTTCCCTTCATAGCTCCCCTTTCTACATCCATGTCTGTCACATACTATGAAGGCTCAGCATTTGGCATTTCTATGCCAAGACACAAAGGGCTTTAATAACTGCATGCTTTTTGGGTCATGAAGTCACCAAGTTCGCCCAAATGTACTCAAGTCAACAGGGAATCAAGTGGTAATATTGAGAATGTGTCCTTTAAAAGGTCTGTGGTCTCTTTCATTTAGTTTTCTTTTCTTTTCTCCCTTTTTAAAGGATTATATGGGAACAGAGCACCCTCTGTCATGAAATTAGTTTCCTAGGTTAAGCGAATAAGTTTCCTAAAAAAACACAGTTGGACTTTGAAAAAAAAATTTCATCTGTAATTCTGCAAAATGATAATTGCTAACAATTTATACAACACAAGATACAATTCAAAGCACTATTTATGTTTGTCATTAATCCATTATCATAGCAACAATTCTATGTTAAAAAAAATACCATTACTCTCTCTGTTTTGTAGAAAAGTTAAATTAAGTACAGAGACCGAAAGGACTTACAGTGAGTTAGCCCAATGATCCTATGGGTTCTGCATGCAAGAGTTAGACAACCATGTCAGAAATGTGAGGGGGAAAACTGTGTCTGGCACTGAGAATTTCTTATTATTATAGTCACATTAGACAAAACAACAAAACAAATGTTGACATTACATCTTACAAGTAACCTAGGGGTGATCGTGTGCAGGAGGATGTATTTGCAAATGCATGTCACTTAGGAACGTGTGTGTGTGTGTGTGTGTGTGTGTGTGTGTGTGTGTGTGTGTGTGTTTTAGCATCTGCTGTAATCAAACTATACACCCCCTCTGGATATCTGGTAATAACATGCAATGTACTAAGTATGGCATCGCTGTCTAGAGAGTGATCTATTCTATCTTTATAACAATCTCTCTTGGTGGAGAAAGCTATGGCACAGGTAGATCTAACCAGATGGACCTGGGATTGAGCCCAGAATAATCAGGTCCAGAGCCCAGGCACTGGTGACTGTGATATCTTTTAGCTGCAATCTCTGTGCCAACTTCATGCTGTCCAATGACACTTACTGTCCTAGTTTGCTTTCTGCTGTGGTGAGAAAACACTGGCCAAAAACAGCTCAGGGACGGAATGGTTTACTTCATCTTACAAGTTACGGTCCATTCTGGAGTGAACTTTAGCAGAAACCTGGATGAGGAGCCTAAAGCAGAGACCACAGAGAAACACTGCTTGCTTGCTGGCTTCCCCTGGCTTACTCAGTGAACTTTCTAATTAAAAAACAAAACCAAATAAAAACCAGGCCCACCTGCCCAGGGGTGGCAACTCCACGGTAGGCTCCACCCTCCTACGTCTATCAATAATTAAGCCAATGCCCCCACACTTGCCCATGGGCCAATTTGATAGGGGTAATTCCCCCACTGAGGCTTCCTTTTCTCAGGAGAAAAGGAAGCCTCAGTGGGGGAATTACCTGGCCTCGCCCTGGGTTCGGTCCCCAGCTCCGAAAAAAAGAACAAAAAAAAAAAAAAGAATGGCCTCCAGAGGGGCTGGGGATTTAGCTCAGTGGTAGAGCACTTACCTAGGAAGCTCAAGGCCCTGGGTTCGGTCCCCAGCTCCGAAAAAAAAGAACCAAAAAAAAAAAAAAGAATGGCCTCCAGAAACTCAAAGATTCGAATTTGGTCACCTGGAAGTGGCACTCTGAGGAGGTGTGGTCTTGTTCGAATAATAGGTGTGGCCTTGTAAAAGGAAATGTGTCCCTGCAGGTGGGTTTTGTGGTTTCGGATCCTCAAGCCAGGCCCACTGGCTCTTTTCCTGCTCCCTACCAATCCAGATGTAGGACCCCTTCTCTTTCTTCATCTCCATGCCTGCCTGGAGGCCGTGCTCCATGATGCCGTGCTTGATCATACTGGACTGAACCTCTGAACCTGTAAGCCCGCCCCAATTAAATGTCATCCTTCACAAGAGTTGCCTTGGTCATGGTGTCTCTTTGCAGCAATGGAAACCCTAAGACACCAACCAGGTGACTCTGGGCTGTGTTAAGTGGACAGATGACACTAACTGTGACTCTTACCACGTGAGACCTCCTCAAAGCCACAAGTTCCTGAGGAAAGAGCGGGAACCTCCCTGCATACACGGCAATCATTTATTAAATGATCCCCCACTGGCCAAGAAAGATGGCACGAAACTTAACACCATTTTTAGTTTGTACTTCCTCCAGTAAGATTCTCTACTGGAACTTTCCAGTCACCTGAAGCCTACATCAGTTCCAGTACCGGCGGTCTGGAACCCCTGCGCTGATAAATTCCAAATGCAAATAGTAGAACATGAGTCGATTCCCCATCCCAGTTTTTAGTGGTGATTAGATATCCTTGTGTGTTCGTAAAGATGTGGGAGTATCTAGGTGAATGTTTACCTCCGCATTATCATAACTGAGAGGAAAGAATTAACCTCACGTTTTCACTCACATGCTGTTCTCTGCTTTGGCACATGTGTGTGGAGGGTGTTTATCTTGACAGTCCGCTCCTGAACCTGAACTGCACCATTTGTTATTATGATAATGGTCACATTAACCACCAGGACCCATTGCCTGATGAATCTGTTCTCTCCACTGGGAACTCCGCACGTGTATGCCAAGAACACAAATGCAAATCTTCAGTCAACCCAACTTGGAAATGAAGGTCGTTCCAAGCAGCTATTTCCACCATCCCGAGTAGATAGATGCAGACGACAGATGCAGAATGTGTTATGACCTCTGACCTTTGTGTCAAAAGGTCATGGGCTCCCAAGCCAGAGATAAGACCCCTGTGGTCATGGGAATCACAAAGAAACATTTCAAACTAAGACCCAGCCTTACTGTTTGAGCTCACCATGGTATATTCAAAAGGAAAACATCTGATCAACAGGCAAGATTACAAACTCTGAAAATAAATTCATGGGTGGAAAAAAGTAATTGAACTATCCACCTTCCTGTGGTGCCGTGGTATTTTAAGCGAGGCATTTTCCATCAGAGCCATTCACTATTTAGAAAGTGAATCAAAACAAAGTTGCAAATGGCTAACAGCTCTACTAATATTTCTTGTTCTTTTGACAGTGGGTCCTGGAGACAACCCATGAAAATCAAAACCACATTGTGACCGGCTCACCGTAATTTAACACTTCATTCTGCTGGCAGCCATAGCCTAGACTAAGTGCTGTGTCTCTGTCTAAATCAGTCCTAGAGAAGAAACTAAATCTACCTTGATTTGAATTTTTGCTTTTTCTCTTTTAGAATTGCCCAGTGTTTATTATAATAAGGTTCTTACAGATGTTTCTAACTGTATGATAGTATGTTATAAAAACACAATCTTCCAGGTCATTCAGCACCACACACTAAGACAAATCCTGCTCAAAATACACTCTATAGTGTATGACTCCAAGATTAACTGGGTTCCTAAACTCCCTTCTAGAATGTTTGAGAGTTTAAGACTTCTGCGAAGTTAGCTATCTTCTGCATAGATGCTGAGGAAAAATCCCACGGATAGAAAATTCCCTTGTAACCAAGGACAGTTGGCCTCTTCCTGGATACGATGGCTTTAAATGTTTTCCGATACTGAGCAGAAATGTAAGTGAAAGAGTTAAAGCCCACCAGGGAAAGAAAGGAGTATCAGCCTCAAACTACAGAGCAAACAGAAAAGGGTGCTGGCCTGTGGCAGCGCCAATATAGCTAGTCTCTACCATTTAGTGAATATGTCGTCCCTATGTGGGGGGAGGAGACAAGTAGTCAATGGGAAGAAAAATTATTGATCTACTAACAACTTTAATACAACCTTGAAATAAACTCTGTCCCCCAACCCAGAAGCCTGATTTAGAATAATGCTTAAATTACCGACTTTCAGGCAAAACAAAAGTCCTACCCTTAGGCAATTATCAGCGTGATCCTTCATTTGAAGTCTTTCAGGCTGATGGAGGGAGAGCCTGATAGTTGGCCAAAAGGAAACAATATACTGAGGGACTTGATGCGGGCCAAGCAAAATGGAGCCTCCCAGTATGACAGTATTAAATTATTATGGCGGCTACAGGGGGCACAATTGTTAGTGTTCCCTCCCATCGATGATCCTGACCCCACTCTTCCCCATGGTGAGTGTTCCTTGTCATACCCGATATTAAAATGCTTTGATAATAATAAGATTGTCAAGATAATAGCAGGAAACTTTCAGTTAGAAACTCAGCCTTCATAAGCCAGCTGTGTTCGACCTTGATTGATCTTCCTAAGAAGATGTCTTCAAAAAGGCCCCAATTTCCCTATGTACGAATCAGAACAAAGCCTCCTCTCTATATCAATATACATGTGCATATCTAAGTACAGGAGTGCTGATACACAGACGGCACTGAGCTACGAGAACGAATGCTCTAAGGTGGAGGGAAAGCCAGAAGAAAGTGACTGTGAGGAACGGGACAGCAGACAAGAATCTTCTAACTTTCTCTTTGGGCGTGCGAGCTTTCCTCTACCCTAACAGCTTTAAGTGGATGCACGGAGGGAGAGACAAGGTCTTAAATCAGAGAATGGTCTCCTATGTGGGCATTATTGATGGCACCTTGTTAGATGAAGCAGTTTGGCCTTTTTTTATTTCCTTTCACTCTGGACGACTTTCCAAATCAATAGGCCCAGTGAGGTGGGGTGTAATGTGGTTTTCAGAATAACACTGGTATTGTCCGCATGTTCAATATCTGTAGTTCTTAAGGCTGATTCAGAAAACTTGGCTCTTTTGTTCCGATAAAATAGTGGTTTTCAGGAAATCTACCCTTTGGCTTTCTGCAGCAATGTTAGATAACAAGTGTCTGTGGCCTGTGGGGGGGGGGGGGATAAAATAAAACCAGCAGCTGAATTCTAAGGCTTTGCAGGTGGCTGCTGATAAATACAGTATTGTTACTTGCTGGCCTGAGCCCTCTCACAACACTCTGAATATGGGTCAAAAGGCTTAACAAATTCAGAAGTCAGCTTTAAATTACAATCCGCATAGAAGTAAAATCTTACCCATGCTACCCCAGAGGACTTCTTCCTCTCTTCTTGATTACAGAAGGATGAAGAGAATTTTATCCACCCATCGTATACCAACTTGCAGAATCCTTTCAGCATGACTGAGATATAGTAACTTGGGGTTGTTTAAGCCTTACAGCAATGGTGGTCACCTATTGAGGAAGGAATAACGTCTCTTTAAAATGGCCTACTCTGTGAGGAGAATGTAGAAGTAAACTCGTTAGAATTTGGAAGAAACGTATTGTGATAAATTCTGTCATCATCTGGGGCAGCAGAGACTCTTTGGCTCACCTCCTTTGGCCTCATTCGCTTGGTTGGTTTTGTCCTCTAACACATTTTGTCCCTCCTCATCTTTGTGAAGTTAATTGGTGGTCACCTACAGACTTCTTCAAAGGTGCTTTTTCCATAGACTCACTCTGTATATGCGTTTTATATTTCTCAAGGTCGTATGCCATACACTCACTGATTGATTTGCATTTCTATGTAATGTGCATCTTTGACTAATAAGACGGCGGTGGCCGAGAGGAAGAAAGTTCTCAAAAGGTTCCAGAATAGGCTCTGTCAGTGGTCAATTGCTTTAGGAGTAGTAGAATCAGGAAGAGAAACTGTTACACAACCCTGACATGTTTGATTTCTAATTATGATAATATATTCCTTTATAACAACAATGTAACAAAACAATGCTTTAAAAAAAAAGTAGGAAAATTCCCTAGCCATTAATAGTGTTGTGTGCCATTAATCCCAGCGCTTGAGAGATGGAGGCAGGGAGATTTCCAGGCTAGTCTGGACTATGGAGTGAGCTCCAGGACAGCTAGGGCTACACAGAGAAACCGGGGGGGGGGGGGGGAGTAGAAACATCATGCTCCCCTTGAATGATCAAATTCAAATGCTTCATTAATGAATTAATGTCTAACTCATTAACCAACAGTTCAGTAATGAGATATGGCGGGGACATAGAGATGGAAAAGGGGTGTTCAGTGTAAGAAACAAGGAAGGTAATAGCTTTAAGTTGAACCTTGACTTAATAGTATGGAATCTTGCCACAATCCATCTATAAGCATCGGCACTAATTCCTTAACAACAACAACAACAACAACAACAAAAGCAGGGGTGGGTGCTATGTGTGGGATTTGCATGTAAGTACAGGGCACATGCATAAGAAAGCTGGAGGAAGGTGCCTTTCACTCTCCACAGGCTCATCTGACTGGCTGGCCAATGGGCTACCCGGATCCACCTGTGTCCACTCCCAGTTGTGCTTCCAGGCCTGTGCAGCCACATCTGGTTCTTTACAAAGATGCTGGGGATTCTAACTCAGGTTCTCATGTTTGCAAAACAAGCACTCTTACCCACTGAGCTATCCCTACTGTCCAAATAAAACTTACTGAACATCTACCAGGTTAGACATCACTGGCACCAAGGATATAACAGGGAGTAAAATAGGTAAAGACAGAATTACATTCCATTGAGAGAAACAAACACTAAAATATATCTGTCATCTTTGTAACTCTTGTCTCTAATCTGGGCCTTCCCTCCCTCTGCTGCTGGATCTGACTTAGGACTTCAGGACAGCCTTTGGGATAAAGAGGCAAGAACTGGGATTCACAGAGCATTCACAGAGCTGTTCACTGTGACCGTCTTTCCTACCCGTGAGACTTCCCTTTCAGGGTACTTACCAACACATCTCACTTTATTAACCATTTTAGCATGTGATTCTCAATGCCGTAAATATTCTTACCATTACGTAGGTACGGATCCAAAGTTATTAAGGCCTAAAGTTTATGCAATTGTAGAAGTATCTTGATGAGAAAGGACAAACTTAATGAAGAATGATAATTAGGTCTAAAGGTGAATATTGAAGCCACAAAAGAAATCAAGGCAAATCATTTGAGTCATCATGGTGGCAAGCATCACAAGTGTCATAAATACAGAGAATCAAGACTTCTCATGTCTCATATCTGTTTCTCCTCCACTGCCTACCTATTCCAATGACAGTCACCATAGAGTAAAATATCTCTCTCTCTCTCTCTCTCTCTCTCTCTCTCTCTCTCTCTCTCCCTCACACACACACACACACACACACACACACACACACACACACACACACACAGACACAAGAAAAGAGGGCTATGTATCTTTTAGCAAAGTGACTTTCAAGTTGATCTAAAATGATAAGAAGGTTCCAGCCATAGGGAAATTTGACAGAAGGAAAAGGTGCAGTGGACGTGGATAAAATATTGCTGAGGTACAAATGGATGTTCCATGAACACAGAACAGGCCAATGTCTTTGCAGTTTCACAGAGAAGAGAGGCACAGAGGGAGATGACCCTAGAAGACAGGCAAGACAACCTTCCAGTGGCTGGAAGTGCCATTTAATAGGCAATGGGGGGATTGCCTATTTGTTTTCTGATCAGAAGTGATTAAATGCCTTTAGGCAGCAAACAATGTGATTCTCATTCCTCTTTAGCAAACTCATTCTCCTTCATAAGAGAAAGTCATGGGTAGAAGGCAGCGGAGGAGCCTGAATCAATACATTGGAATGTAATCTGGTTTTCAGTGTCAGCGGGCTGATTAGCAGGATGCGTTGATAGAACTCGACAGCAATGACTAGAAAATCCTCAATCATTTGCAACAACTGTTGTCGTCATTATTATTTTGTAAGCACACGGCACACGCATAGACTAGCAAAACCGTTGTGTAATCTTGGGGACACCTTTTTTCCAAGGCAAAACAAACCGGAAGGAGCTGTTACAAAATTGGCAGAAAGAAAAGAGTAGAGTTGTCCTCTGATGGTAAATTCATGCAAAACTGGATTAAGGAAGCAAAGAGAGCTGATTAAGCAAATGATACAGTTGTGAATAAAATTGAGAGTCAGGAAGCAGGGGACAAAAGGATGGTTTCACAATAAACCTTTGGAGTCTGGTGCCAGATAGGCCTGCCTGCCCAAACAGCTGAACACTGAAGGATAAAGGCACATGTTCTTCGTGTAGAGATTAGGGATGGACTCTGAGAGATCCTCAAGCCTCTAGAAACTCTACCGTGCAACATTACGTATGGAAATGTCAGAGTAAACGTGTTTCTTAGAAGGGCTTGTGGCTCCCTCAAATGATCGGAGACTTGTGACCTAAAATATTTGAGTCTTGCTGACTCTGACCCAGATCAGTTAACTGAAATAATACATGCGTGTCTACACGGGATGGGTCTCAAGTTTGCCCAGAACAGGAGTAGTCATCTGCTTTAAATAAGACGCTGGAGGAGTCAGATCTTAGAGCTGAATTGTGAAGGCCAGGATATGTCTCATTAACAGAAGTTTCCAGAGCGGACTTGAGAATGACTATGGCCTCTCTTGACTTGATAGATAGGTCTAGCTAGTGTGAAATCAACAAAGCTGTGGTACCACAAGATTCTCCTTAGATACCACAAGTGTGATGCTTAAGCAGTAATAGTCTAGGTTCTGTAGATGGAGATGAACAGGTAAGGCTTGGAGGAAAGGTGTGGGGAAGCAAAGGTAGAAATGTCTTCATGCTTGTAACCCCATCTCATTGTGTCACTTCCTAATCCAATAGCCAACAGAAACTCCCGGCAACTTCAAATCAAAATGTAAGGTGTCTTCCTGGTACCCCATCCCTAGGAAAATAAGCCAATCTAAGGCAGCTTTGCAGCATTACTTAGAGTGTGCTTGGGGTGATTTTATTACCATTCTGTGTTCAGAAACATGTCACAAATATTATAACTGAGAGGGCAACCTGATTTCAGTTACACATTGATGTAGACATTGATATTATTATCTATAATATTATATATATAGATATATAATATAATATAATATAATATCTATAGAATGTATAATATATATGTGTGTGTATATATATATATGCATATATATATATATATAGTTTCTAAGTTTTTCAGTTTATAGCACAGAACAAAACAGTAGAGTGGATATAATAACATATAAGAAAAATCTGAGAGAATAGGCTTAGCAGTACCGAAACAGACATTCAGAGTGGTATTCATGTCAGAACGTTTTCTATTATCACTGAGTCGTCTCCAGGCCCTGGTAACCTACCTTGAAACCCACATTGGAAGGACGTCCTGCCTAAGGGACTCTTTTCTCTCAGTTCCTCTTGGCGATAGCGGACAGAGGCTGTGAGAGGTGCGGCGTGGGACCGAGGAAGGGAAAAAACCCTTTCTTCACACTCGCGCTGCTCTGAATACAGACCATCTGTGCCCCCAGCTGGAGCGCCGGCCATGGTCTGGCACTTGAACCACACCATATTTACAGATCTAAACACAAATGGCTACTGCCTGATTGTTTCATGATTCATTAGTCAGACAAGCTCTCCTCTCCCGCCAGCACAGCTGTTACAGAGTAAACCTTTGTCACTTAATAGGCCTGATTATTACTTTCCATCAAAGGTATTGATCTGTGTCACCTCTACTTAAGGGAACGAGGGAGAAGAAAAAGGGAGCATAAAATGGACCAGGAAAACATGAACAAGAAAAAGATGGAGGGCAAGAGGGGCTTCAGACCAGGCCTCAGGCGCTGCCTTCCTCCCACTCACTCTCCTGCGTGCCCTACATATTTGGATTCCTGTCTTCATCACCATGACTGACTTCTAGGGAAAAGAAACCGGACTCCTCTAGATGCAAGCCCGGAGCCCAGCCCACCAGTCACACACTCTGACCACACAAATCATCGTCCAACCACGGACACTGGGTGAACTGAACCAGAAACCCGCATCAATTAATAAACCAAGCCAGTGTGCGGAGAAAGTACAGGCCCTGGAGGGAATGTTTATAACTCCTTTAATTATCTCCTTTTGTTCGACAAATAACGTGAAGCTATAACCCACGGCTGCTCTGTACCTATGACTGAGAGCTCTGCCTTGCCCCTCCTTCTGGGGTGCTCCAGTTGACTGTCAGGACACCATGCAACGGGGAGGCTCTTCTGGAGTGTGGACATCAGCCTGGTGCTCTAGCTGACATCTTAGGATTCCTTCTGTCTATTTCTGTCTTCATTGTTGTTTTGCCCCCCCCCCAATTTATCATTTTCTTCACTCACACACCCCCAAAATACAAGAAATAACAAGATTGCTTGGCAAGAGAAATTCAAAGAAAGGTTACTAGAAATTAGAGTGACTAAATAAAGTCCCAGGTAATGTTTCCCACCAGCATGGCCACCACACTGATGCTCTGGGGAGAACAGAATTTGTAAGGGAGGTCACGGGTCATTTTTGTCACCAAAACAAGACAGGAAAGTTAAGATGGCTCTTATTCTCGCTCAGTTTCCAGGATGGGCCACCTGAGTCCAAGAGAAAAGTCACCTGCTACCCAGGTCTGAGCTCAGTGCGTTCTATCAAGCCCTTTCCCAGTTCAGACATCAGTGATTGGACGACTGTGGTTCCCCACGGCATGATAAATGATGAGAGAGAATGCTCCCCCCCCCCACCCCCGCTCATTAGAACCCTGAAATGGCTCACTCTAACCCTAGCTGTATTGGCATGTCCTTATCATGACAAAACGTTCTATAGTACTCATGTATACATATGAAGGAGGAGCAACTGTAGACCATCCATGTAGATAAGGTGTGCCTGGCTCTTAAAGCCAGTTAACAGCTGAGATCCCAGTGTGGCCGGCTTCCTCCCCTGTGTCCCCCGCATCGCATGCATGGCAACTGTTACAGAGTGCGGGAGCATTAATGAGACCTGCTTCTCGGAGCTCACCCTTTAATTGAAAGCCCACTGCCATTCAGGGTCCCCTAAGGTCAGCAGCTCTGCTAGCTACACTACTGCATACTCTGTGATGTTTCTCATCGGTGAGAGACTGACAAGCTGGGTCACGGGGATTCACCATCGGGGCGGCTGTCAACAGACATGATCGTCAAGCCTTATCGTGTCAACTCCGTCTATTCGGAATGAAGAGGAATGGTCAAAACGTGGCTCGCTCCAGTTTCTGTCCTCGAAGATATGGTTAGTACATACAACACTGAGAGAGAGATCTCTGAGAGAGACCTTCAACCTTACGCCCATTTCAAACTTAGTTTTGTTTCCAGAAGGCCTGTGGTCATGGAGAGAATACTACTGGCTTGCAGTCACCTCTGACTCAGCCCAGATTTTAATCAGTCAGTTTGCAGAGGAAGACCCTCTTGTCCCAGTTCCATGCCCACGACCCTCCAGGTGGCTTTATTGTTCCACTCCATACCCATGTCCAGGATCATCTAGACCTCTCCCTTTGCCTCTTGTTCAGCCCCGAACGACACCGGGAATTTTACTCTTGGGAGCGGAATGTAAATAAGGTATACCGTACATGTTTCAGTACCAACCGAAAATATTTTTATCAGAAACCGCATCCTTAACTCTCGCATCAAAACCAGACCCCCGATTTGGAAGCAAACGCAATCTTACTGATGGCCAACTTTCAGCTTCGGAGCCTTCCAACCCGGAGTTTCTTTTTCATAAGTTATGTCTATCAGTTGACAGGACCAATATGATTTTACGTGGGCACAGTTTGGCAACCAGGAACTCTCCATAACATAGTGCGCTTGGAATTCATAAAAAGGAAGCTGCCGGCAAGTGGAAACGGATTAAAATAAAGGGCATTTGTTCTTAACGGGAGAGGAAACCAGCTGACATCCGTGCAGAGGGGCTGATTGGTGGGCGGGGGCTCATGTGAATACGAAGGAAAAAAGACACCGGCGTTTGCTTTGTTTATACACCAGTTGATGACTTAGCTTTAATTTTAAATATTCATTTCCCCAGCACATCAACAACAACAACAAAAAAGATGAGCCTTACCTAGAAATCTATGTATGTTGATAAATAACATTTGGAAGTATCCTCTCAAAGGGAAAAAGAAGTCTTTAACTTGACTGACAGACTGTTATGCTTTGACAAACTGGTGAGACAAGACATGTAAGCACGCTATCTCCCTTGTGCAGGCAGAATACTGATGAGTTAAGGGGTTACAGAGAGAGAGAAATATGTCAAACAATATTTTGAAAGCTCCTATGTGGAGAAATCCACTGTCTAATATGAAAGAATTGCTAGTGACAACCCTAAGAAGCCTAAGTGGGTTTACACACACACACAGATACACACACACACACACACACACATACATGCACACACTCATGCACACACATATATACACATATACATACACATGCACACACATACATGCACATATGCACACATGCACACATTCACACATGCACACATCTATACACATACATACACATATACACACACAGAGACACACACATGCACACACATACACACATATGCATACACATACACACACGTATGTATATGTACACACATACACACATATGCATACACATACACACACGTATGTATATGCACACACATAATACACATATGCACACACATACATATACATATGCACACATATACACATGCATATATGCACACACATACATACACATATGCACACACATACACACATACAGAGTAGAAAAATATTCTTGCCTATGGTCTTCCCTTCAGAAATGCTTAAGAATTAAACCCACGTGTTCTGCATGCAGTCGGCTTGGCTGAGTACGATTTATTCAAAGGAAATAGAACGGGTGCACACAGTACCTGAAACAATGCACCTTTATAAATAGACATAACACCTACTCTTCCATAGCCACCCCACTTAGCTATGTATATATAGAACCGCTAGTACGAAAACCAAAACACCTCTACATAGCAGATCCTAATGAAAAATCTGCGGCCGTATTACTTGCCTTCATATTTTAATTTAATGCACACGGTCAAAGTCAGCAGTGTCCAGGGTTGAATCACTATGCCTTCTCGCTCCTAGGAATGCCAGCAGTAAAGTGTATTCTGGCAAGTGATTTTGTTAAAATACGCTAATAAATGAATTGCACTTACATTTCTGATTTTCTTTTTCATTTAATTGTTGAGACAAGACTTCACACTGTAGCCCAGGCTGGCCCAGAACTTACTAGGTAATACAGACTAGCCTTGAACACATAGCAATTACCTGCCTGGGCCTCCTGAGAGCTGAATTCCTGGTATTGCCTGCACGTTGCAACTTAAATGTGATTTTCGTTGGACACTGACATGGTTCTGCATGATAACTATAAATAAATAATGAAGAGTAATAACAGGCAACACTAAGCATACTGTCCCACAATGCCTCTCTTCACCCTCAGACTGCCCTATACATTCAGTTTGCTCTTAAGTGACTACACTGCGTCACAGAGATGTCTAATCATGTCAATGATAACACAGAGATGCTAAGTGGAGGGTTAGGATTCAGACGCGAGCTGTCTGTTTCCAAAGTCCATGGTCTCAAACTGAAAAATCACAAGTGGAAGAAAAGAAAGAAACTGGAGCAGGGGAAGGGGCAACGGATGAAGTTGGACAGCTGATGCCTCTAAACTGCAAAGGAACAAATCTGAAAACTGCTCGACAAGACTGGAAGCCGGTCTTTTAAACAGCTGGAACTGATTTTATTTATTGAAGAAGCAGGGCTCGATGCCAAGAGAACACCATTATGAGTTTAGTGGAGGAGAAAGGACCACAGATCCAGCCTGTTTGTGCCAGCTCTCAAGGCCTCCCTCCCAGGAATACATCCATCTGCCTCTGAATCCCAAGCACTTCAAACACTGCTACTCCCTGCCTGGGCTTAAGAGGATGTCAAGGGAGAAGGCCCCAGGAAGCCAGACTGTGAGAGTGTAGTGTGGCAATGTCATTTGGCTAGAAGTGTGCTCAGCTTCAGGCCTTGAGGGGGGAGCCGCTTCCTTACCTATGGCCCGAGCATTCAGCCTACACAGCAGGCCCCAAAGCAGAAAGCAAGAAGAGACACCTTCCACACACCCACAGAGTAAAAAGAGGTAGGAATAAAATCCCAGGAGGGCTGGGCTCTGCTGCAAAGTACAAAGCTATGTCAAATGCATAGCACCACAGGCCTAACCCCAGTACAATCAGAGATAAAGACAGAAGATGGGGGTTCAGGGGTAGCAGTAGGGTATTTATCATGAGAGAAAAAATTGTTAACTTAGCAAAAAAATGTAGAATATATGTTTCCTATAGGTGTTCAATTCACCCAATGTAAACACAGAAGAGAAGACACCCCCGCCCACCCAAATGCAAGCAGAGACATCAGACATCATTTTCTGGACTTAGTCAGGACCAGAAATGAAGCCTTAGGTCCAGTGCCTGAGGGGCTGCAGTCTGAGGGAGTAGAGAATTTGTTCCATTGTTGTCATTGTCCATTGGGCTCCTGTGGAGTAGCCTTCTTTAGTGTTGCAGAGTAGAACCAAAGACTTGATTTGCAAGTGTTTTCACATATTTTAGTACGGATCTTTTAAAATAAAACTTCCTAATAAATGACAGTCAAGGTTCTGCGGATGGAGTAGTGATGTTTCCATTAAACAGCGATCAGACTATGAGCCCAGTGTAAGAATGAACATGGCCGCCACGGAGGGAATATGTACTTTGAGACAGGGCCCAAGTGCTTGGTGTCTACTCATCTTCACTAGAGTCCTCAGGAGAGTGCTATGACCCCATTTCACAGAAAAGAAGATGGGAGGCTCGGGTTACAGAGACCAGTAAAAGACAGAGCCAAGACCTAACTCCGGGGCCACAGACCTTGTCATAAAAGCTGCCGTATTAAGAAAATTATCAGGAATATTAAAATTACCCCTCCATTTGGCAGACCGTCAGCACATCCTTCCTTCACCAAACCAACACACAGGACTGCTTTAATCTTCCAGGCTGGGACTCACCCATCCACAGCGCAAAGGTGGTTGCATAACAGAGGTTGTTCTGTGGCTCTAGGTTGGGGAAAGGGTGGTTTATGGTTCTACTTGGGGGTCCTCTGGCTTGCTTGTGCATGGTCTCCTGTTTCCTCAATCTCCGTTCCTGAATTTCAAATAAGTGGTGATGGGAGACCTCCCCTAGTTAGTCTCATCATTGAAGGATTAAATGAAAATAGAAAACACATCAGAACTATTTGTTTTAATTTCTTTATACTGATAGCTTCAGATCCTATTTCCGACTTACGCAGTCTCGTCCACTAGAACAAACACCAGTGCCATCCCTTTCTCAGGGCTTTTCTCCAAAGAGTCACCAAAAAAAAAAATCATTTTCAAAAAACTGTTGAAAAAGAAATCGTTTTCAAATATCCACAGTCTTGCCTAAGATGACCATGAACTGGGTAAGAGCCCAGCCCTGGAGCAAAGACAGACAAGGACTCTGAGACTCTTGGAGAGCTCGATTCGTGTTGCTTAGAAAAGACAGAAAGGTAGAAATGGTTTCTGTTCTCCCGAGTATGCTCTTGAGATAAGCATGGGCTAGAAGCATGAATTCTACTGCCCTCTGACCAACTCATCACACCCAATGTAAAACCCACATATATCTGTGAGGCCTTCAGAAGTGCTTGTGCCTACCAAAATTTCACTCTTGCCTCTAATTTCAAAGTGACGTTCTCTTTCTTTCCAGAAAGCTATGAGGCCTGGACCCTTCCTGAGTCTCCCACCTTTATAGCTTTGGGGTTGTATTGCAGCTTTGCAGTAGGTATTCGAAGGCTGCAGCTTCCTACCAGTGTTATTGAAAACGTTCAGGATTTAAATTTCCAACTTAAGGATTGTTGTAAAAAGAAAATCTGATGAAAGCCACCAGCCTCTCCCAATGCCTCACCTCTCCCCACCCTCCATGGACACACAGTTGTCTTTGGAGATTGTTGGAAACCCATCCGTGCAAACTTTGAGGAACCCAAGATTAAGAACTTCCAAATTTCACATCCGTTTCTGTAAGCTATCCTACATAAGCAGTCTGCCATTTTGCCAGTGGACAATGTGCAGACTGAAACCTACCCCCAGCACAGCTCACCAAGCCATTCAGTATCTGCCCAGAAAAGCATATTGCGTTCTAACTCATGTAAGGGTACCAAGTGGCCACTGTGGTGTGCTGTGGTAGGCTCACACCAGTTGCCAAGCTGTGCCCGTTTTGTATATCTCCTTCTCACTGTATATTCAGTGATGCTCACTATGGTAACCCCAATTCATGGTGGACTATTAATATCACAGAAATTCACAGATGACTACCCCCACCTTGAGAGCCAGTGACTAAAGGTTTGCTGTACACCACTGCATCTGACCTAGTACACATGCTGTCGAATTATAAACGAAAAGCAGTCTACGATTTTTAAACAAATGCCCCAGATTCCTGTCACTAGTCCTGGTTGCTTTTAGGTCAAGGACACGTGATCCTTGTGTTTTTCTGAGCACAGAGGTGGCGGCTACAGAATGCTAAGGGAGGTTTCCAGAGGGGCATCTAGGAATACAGTTCCCATCCAGCCCGATGTGTCTAACCACAGGACCCAGAGCTATAAACTATGTCTTAAAGCAACAATACAGATAGCAGTAACTGTCGTGAGAGCCATTAGGAAAATAAAACAGATGATGGCTGCCTATCCTTCTAAAGATAGGGAACAGGAACAGACGCTATAGGGGAGAAGCAACCTACAGATTCGTCCGTCTTTAAGACGGTGAGGAAGGAAAGCCGTGTCCATAGAAGATTACAAATTGCTGTGGACTGATGTCAGGTGTCTTCTATAGGATTCTTTTTTAAAGAACTGCTCTTTACAACTGAACTCTGTCTGGCGCTAAGCCACTCTCTTAGCAAGGGGGAGAGAAGTCAAGTCAAATGATTGATCCCATTTTTGAATTACAGAGGGCTATTGATTTTTCATTAGGGTTCTCGTGCTGCTCTCCGGAGAAAATAGAGAAGGGGGAAAGTAATTCATTGATCAGAGCAGAGGGCCACGTTCATTTATTGGCTTTCTGCCATGTCCCATTATCCGTGGTTCCAAGTGTATATTGAAGTGCGTTTATTTTCATCATAGCTACCTGTCACCAGCAATGTCTCCCTGTAACTATTAGTTCAATCATCCTTCTCTCACAATGGTAATGAGTGCTAATCTCATCCATGGCCCTGGGTCTGTGGAGATTGTTCATGGGGGCCTTACTGTTCCCCATCACAAGGCTGCGGTGAAGAATTTATCAACACTCTCAGTGGCTAAAAGATACAGGCGATTTAATAACTTCTTAAAAATATATTTAAACTAAAAACAACTATCATCCTTCCAGTAGTGTTATATATCCACGTGTGTGCACGTGGAATTCATGCAGGCATTCATGTGTGCATGAATGTGCCATGTAGTAAAACATTCTCAGAAGACCCATGGGTTTTGACCTATCCTGAGGATGACTTTAAATGCACGCAAATGAGGTAATAGATTTCCATACCAGACACTGGAAAACAACACAAAGACCCGCTGAGCATGTGCAGAATACACCAAGTAAGCCACTACCATTCTAATTTTGTTTGCAGAAACAATCACAATTTTCTGTTCGTCTTGACTCCCACTGGAATCTTTACTCTGTACTGTAGTAAAGCGAGGTCTGACTAGGCAAGGAACGTGCGACAGTGGGGAACAGCAGAGACCAGGCCTCCTGTTTCATGGCTTCCCAATAGCTACTTGTCCCATAGTCATGCGGACAGGCTCACCTGACATCTCACTGACGGTGCTGCTTATAATGCATAAAATTGGAAAGCAGTGCTGACTCTTGCATGGGATCCTACAAGTGCTGCCAAAGACGTTTCTTTTCCTCCACCTCCTGATAAGAGCAGATTGCCCACTCACTCCCAACGTATACCTACACAGACCTCCACCCCCCTGCTATGTAGTCCAAGTGCCTATTCGCCCTTCTGGTCCCCAGTCCCTCCACATCCTCTAAGAGACTCACAAACACTGGCATGCTGAAAGGATTTTCTGAGCCCTCCGTGAGAGGTGGGAGGAATTCCTCCAGATTATAGAAGATTTGGTCAAGGCCGTGTGGGGAAAGCTCACAGAGCATGACCTCAGATTCCATCTTGCTCCCTTTGGGGGGCTCTTGCTGCTACATGACAGCTCCCTCTGGTGCTAGAACCAACAGTGGGAGCTATTAAATCAACTATAGAGAAACTATATAAAGGATGTGTACCGGTAAATTGAGCTTGCAAATATAATAGGAAAAAACTCATTCAGAATAGTAGTACATTTATTTTTAAAAAAAACCTATAGATCTCTACGAAAATGTGCTTACATCATTAAAAGTAGTCGATGTCACTGAAAAAAAAAAAAAGGAGAATATCTAAGAAAACGAGACGGTACAAAATGCTTTGACTGAGTTTTCCGGAAAGGGGATGATTAAACTATTCTTCAATTCTGGATGAATGGACAACACAGACGTTAAATACAAACACTACTTCAATAGTGAGCAGCTATATTTTAAATAGCAAAATGTAACATAAACTTCAGTATCTAAAACAAGTTAAGAACCTGTGTAGAACTCACACATCGACCAATGGAAGCAATCAGATGACCACCAAGCACAATGTAACATATACAGTAAACCTTGCATAACTGTAAGGAAATATATATATTTGTAAAAATTAATTTAATCAGTTTTAGATATGCAGTAGAGAGTTACCACAATGAATTTCAGATGAATTGAAGAGGCAAATGTTTGAGTTTCATATTGCTATAAAATAGAGATAAGATGTATGTGTATTCTCAGATTATAGAAGAATTTAGTATAAAAAACATGAAATTCAGACTAGAAAAGAGTTTCAGAATCAAGATATAAAACGCATTTTCAAAGCATCGCAAGCTATAAATATTAGAGATACAAGTAACACCACCCTCACTATCACTTTAAAAGAACATCACACACCTTATGCCATCACATACAGACAGTGGGCACATTTAGATTTCCATCGCTCTAGGATCTAGAGTTAAAGGCCAATCTGGGTTATAATAAGATCCCCATCCAAGGGGCGGGGGAGGATCACTGGAGCAATCTATTGAGTTGACAAAATTATTTTAAATCACAATCAGTCTCTAGTGTGATAAATACTGTCATATTAGTGATAGGCAAATAAATTGGTAAACTCTCAAAAATAAATATACTGTTGTAGATCTGAAGGCTTTAAAATACAAGGATGCTGCGTGGCAGAAATTTCACAATTAGAAGTTCTACTCATGAACGTAGATGTCTAGGAATTTATATGGGGATGTTATTTTTTTTTGGTTCTTTTTTTTGGAGCTGGGGACCGAACCCAGGGCCTTGCGCTTCCTAGGCAAGCGCTCTACCACTGAGCTAAATCCCCAGCCCCATGGGGAGGTTATTTATATTAGCCAAAAAATAAACAAAAATAGGAAAATGTTTCATTGCCAATAACCACATGGTAAAGGCATCCGGAACAGCAAAGTTAATAAGAAGGAGAAATTTATAAAAGATAAAACTTAAATGGCATGGGAAGGAGGCAACAGGGTTGAAGGAAAAAAAATCAACTCAAGATAGTGAAAAAAATCTGTTCACTAAAAGTGTGTGGAAATACATATGAACCAACAACTGTTAAAAAAAAAAATTCAACTGTCTGGAGTGGGGAAGACCATTGCAGACAAAGTATTCCACAAGAGACGGTCAAAACTCACCATGGTTGTCTCAGTACAACGATATTACAAAGCATTCTGCTGTCTTCCAAATTTTAAACCTCCCATTAGGCTTTAGTCATTGCTGCCACCAAAGGAATATTCTAGGTCTGGGTAAAGTCTCACTGACTTGCTTCTTTCTAACGTCATAGATTGTGTGCACACTATTAGTGTGGTGATTTGCTTAGTGCCAAACTACAGCTACCTGCGGGTTGAGTGGCAGAAAGATAACTAGTGCTCGGGTGGGGGTAATTCTGAACAGCTCAGGAAATGTGGGGAGTGGATAAAGGACTCCATCTCTCTCCCAGGCACAGCGTTTGACCAGTGAGAGGGGTGTTGAGGAAACTGGTTTGGGAGGTGTGAGGGACAGTATGGAAGAGAAAGAATTCCTTCCTGATCTCCCAAAGGGAAAGCAGAAGGGGTATTTACATTACTGGGCACTTAAAGCAAGATTTCCCAGAGCTAATAGATTGGATTATCCATGTGCACATAATTAAAACTGGCTCTGGAGTGTGTGACAGTTTGTGTGCAATATCCATGCTCATAAAATCCTTCCAAATTTCTCTAAATTACAATAAATTCCAATTTCACCATATTGCATAAATTTTACACTTATGCCTCTGTAATAATATTAATCTTCCTCCCCCAAATAACATGTTTATAGGCCACATACTAGTTTCTTTCCACACTGTGTGATATTTGGTTTATCTGGGGTTAAGATCTTTCCTGAGAATTGGGCTTAGTTACTCCTATGGTGTTGCCCTTTCAAACTCTCCTGTAGAAAGTGAGAGTAAGTTGCTCCAGTTTGCGGCCAGCAACAACTTAATGGAATGGATGGAAGGCAGCACAAATTTTTGGTTTACTTCATTTGTCTTAGCGTGGTTTTGAGGTATGATCTCATGAATCCTAGGCTGGCCTCAAGTTCAAGATCCCCTCATCTTTTCAGCATGCTGAATACTGTGAGGACCACAGTGGCCAGCTAACCATACACAATACTGAACTTCTCAGAGGCCCCATTTCACATCTGTATTTTGAGGTGGGGACCAACCAAGACTGTGATAAGAACCCACATTTGGTGGTTTGGTGGGTTATGGGTACCTATAACTACAGCTGACATCTTCTGACTTCTACAGGCACCCACACATAGGTGCATATAGTCACACACACACACACACACACACACACACACACACACACCACATACACACATGCAAAACATGCATTCACACACAGATTCATGAATATAAAAATTTCATCTTTACAAAAGGAACTAGAGCTTTTAGTAAGGCACCATTACTGAAATATCCATTTGCCAGTTTGTGTGTTTTCTCTGTTATCTAATTTAATCCTGAAAATAATAATATTCTTTTCCCCAATTTTAAGTTTCAAGAACAGAGGCATGATGAGTCCCACAACCAGGCTTAGGCCATGTGTCTATCATCTGTCAGTAGACTAGATTCAAACCTGGGGCACTGACTTCAGGCTGGGTATTTGGTTAGTACATCATCCTCCATCATAAGAAGACACGTTCAGTTTAGTTAGATGAACCCATGGATAAAGGCACTTGCCACCAACCTAAGAACCCCAGGTCCTCCCATGTAGTGGAAAGAGATAACTGACTCCCTCAAGTCATGGGACATCCACAAGCAACCAGTGGTATGCATTCTCTCCACACACCAAAATGAAGGTGATAAGAAGCCATCAAAAAAAAAAAATAACAATTGCCACTAAGTAGTTGTAACTCCCATTTAAAGTGTGGCTTGTCAAACCTCTATACCAGCTCATGTTTCCCAAAGCAACGCTATTTTGGATTTATCTTCAACTCAGAACTAGCATACCATAAATATGTGTGCATTTCTTAAAAATAACACCTAAATGGTTAAAAGTCTTACAAATATAAATCCAGACGCTAATACACCTCACAGTTCAAGGTAAAAAAAGAATGGCCAGTGTAAATCATGTCAGTACACCATCAGCACAAAGCATCGGGGCACTATATATTACCCAGCAGCCTCCGCTCTGCTCATGTATCTTGATACAAGCAATACTTTGACACCAATCACTTCCCAAGATAAAATACAGTTCATAGGGGAATAATTTCAACACCACATGAAACGGTCTCCTCCCACAAAAGCAGCATTCATTTTTGTAAACAAAATTAAATATGTTCGCGGTGTTGGATAATATAACCACCAAGCAAAAAATAAATTCTGTTCTGTATTTTCCTCTCAAATTTCCTTGGTCTAATTTTTCCCACCTGAATATTAATTTCTTACCCTTACCGGAGAGTTCATATTGAGAATTGGTCAGCTCTCAAAGCGTTAATAGTTGTGTGTTTCCTTGTAATACCCACCCCCACAGATTCAGTGACGTTTTTGGTAAAAGTAAAATATTCAAGAGAACAGATTAATTCTGCTTATTATCAACAAACAGTATCTCTCTCTCTCTCTCTCTCTCTCTCTCTCTCTCTCTCTCTCTCTCTCTCTCTCTTCCATTCTCCTCATCTAAAACCCCTGTAGGGCTGATGAATGCCTATTTGTTGTCTATGTAAAAGGCTTCAGGAAGCTAGATGCACTGGAAGCTTCCTTACAGCTGGGTAAGGAAAAGCAAACTCCCACACAGTGGTAAGATGTGAAGAGAGACTGACAGTCCTACCCCTTGGGGCACACAAGTCTCATACCCAGTTGCACGATTGGGAGGTGGTCTCTCACCTGGATAGGTAAGCAATGAAGAGAAGGGCAATCATTCACTGTATACTGATTGGGGGAGTCCCTAGGCACTATCTTGAGAGAGATGTCATTGATTTAAAAATTCAAGGGGGGAGGGGGGTGTTTGCCCGGATACCGGGAAAGGGAATAACACTCGAAATGTATATAAGAAATACTCAAGTTAATAAAAAAAAAATTCAATTGGTGCCTGGCCCAGTGGTCATCAGAGAGGCATTGTGCAGTAACTAAGGGGAGCAGATGGAGAGACGCACAGCCAAATACTAGACAAAGAGAGCAGAACCCTGCAAAAGAGGGGAATGGAAGGAAGGATTCTAGGAGCCAGAGGGGTCAAGTTCACCCCCAAGAACATGCTCCACAGAACCAACCAAGCAGGGGTCACCGAAACTGAAGCAGCGGTGACAGTCTCTGTACAGGTCTGTGCTGGGTCTTCTGCACGTATTGTATAGTTGTTTAGCTTGGTGTTCTTGGGGGACTCCGAACAGTGGGAATGGGGGATACCTCTGATGCTTTTACCTACTCTTGAGTCCTTTTGCTTCCTACTAGGTCTAGACTTGATCTGAGGTTTTTGTTCCTAGCTTTATTGTAACTTGTGGTGCCATGTTTGGTGGCTCTTTTTCCTGTGTTTTCTTTTTAAGGTAAACAAGGAGGTTTACCTCTCTAAAGGAGAAGGGAGGTGGGGGAGGGGAACTGGGTACTGTGGAGAGAGGAAATTGAGGTGGGGATGTAACATGTGTGAATAATAACAGTAATAGTGGTGAACCTGAGAACAGAGAGCAAGGAGCCAGAATTAAAACTTTCGCATACTCAGGGTGAGAGACAGCCCCTGGGAAGCCATCATGGAGAGTGAGAGACCAGACATTCGCATGCTCAAAATTTCAGAAGGCAGGAGGCTTAGCTAGGGGAAAGGTCACCAACTGAGAATACCCCTGGAGTTTCATAGCCCTAAGCCTGAGGTATGTGGAGAAATCAATTTACTGAGCTCCATCCCCATTCACAGCAGCAGGAAGAACTCTGAAGCCCAAGAGAGTGCTTGGTATGACCCCCAGAGAAGTGGAGAGCACTTAGGTGTCTGGGAAGAACAGGATAGTGTCCTGTCTATACACAGCTCAATGCTGCGGTTGCCCCTCACAGTAAGCACACGGCCCACATAGAATGGAAGCCCCTCAAAAGTAGGAGGCCAGGAGTCTCAGAAGGGTAAGAGAACATTCCCAGCCCCACACTGAAAAGGTATCCAGCTGGAACCCCAGTACACAAGGAAGCCAACCATTAAAGTGAGGGCAGCTCTGGGGGAGAGAGGGGTGTATCTGTCAGTCTCTAAAGAAGCTGCCCCAACAGCCATCTTTTCCTGGATTTTGCTCTATGTGCTTCCCATCCATTTATTTGTCTGTCTGTCTGTCTACTTTACTATTCTTTATACTATTCGTTATTAGATAACAGTCAACTAATTGTATTCACCTTTTTCATTTATTATTATTTTTATTTGCATCCCAAATCACTGGGTAATCACCCTTTTTCTTTCGTTGCACCCTCCCCCAGTTGTGAGCTGTCTGAAGTGGCCCTGGGACCTGAACTTGGGTTCTGTGCAACAGCAGGAAGTACTTGCGATCACTGAACCATTGCCCTAGCTCCACACTTCCTTTAGTAAATCATACTTACCCTCTAGTCTCCCCTTTCCCCACCTCATTCCTTTATCTCAGGCATTTAGTGTTTCCTTGTGTACCCTAGATAAATCATCATTTCATTTGGTGATGTGTTGGTATGTTTTCACCAATTTTAAGTATCGGTCTATATCTCATATGATTTGATATTGTATTATTTTATTCCCTCCTTTCTGAGGAGATCCAGGGATTGACCCCTAAAGAGTAGGTAAAGTGTTGGCTGTGGATTTTGAAGGTTTTTTTTTATTAAAAATGATCAATGACTCCCATGAGGACACAAACAAATGAATTCCATCCAAGACCTAGAGAGGAAGTTGTCAACATAGAAGAAAAAGTCAACGATGGAGATGAAAATCCAGTAACTTAGAAAACTTCAGCAAGGAAATTGAGTTTTGAAAAGAAAATCAAAATGTTAGAAACTCAATAAGCAAATGAAAACCCAAGTGAAATGCATTATTGATAAAAAGAAAAAAGCCAACCATAAAGAAGAAGGGCAGAGTTGGTAAGTGTACTGGCCTGGTTTTGTGTGTCAACTTGACAGAAGCTAGAGTCATTAGCGATGAAGGAGCCTCATTTGAGGAAATGCCTTCCTGACAACAAGCTTTTGTAAGGCCTTTTCTCAATTAGTAATTGATGCGGGGAGGGCCCAGCCCATAGTGGGAAGCGCTCTTCCTGGGCTGGTAGTCTTGGGGTCTATAAAAATGCAGGCTGAGCAAACCAGGGGAAGCCAGCCAGTAATCAACACTCTTCCATGGCCTTTGCATGAGCCCCTGCCTCCAGGTTCCTGTCATAACTTCCTCCAATGATGGACTATAAGGAAGAAGCATAAACCAAATAAAACGTTTCCTCCCCAACTTGCTCTTTGGTCATTGTGTTTAATTGCAGCAATGGAAACCCTAAGACAACAGGTAAAACTGAGAAACACTGCATTCAACTCTCAATAAAGAAAATAAAGAGCTGAAGGAATATGGACACTGTGGATGGGAACTCTTGGACACAGAGACCAAGCCTAAGAACCCATGCGATAGAAGATGCTGAAAGAAAAACTAAAGACAGAGAAATGCAGGAGGCTCTTAGGACTCCAATGAGACAGATCAGGAGACGAACATCTCCACAACACAGTCAAGATGGCAACATACATAGCACATCCATGAAAGAGTGCCGTGAGCTGCATGGCTCAGGGGCTGACCTGGCAGGGACAATGAGGGAACAGAAAAAGGACACACAAACATCCTTACGGAAAAGCTGGCATCGGGTAAGCTGTGCTTGCTCTGATGGAGGGTGCCTACTACGATAGCAACAACCCGAAAACTCAACACGATTATTCAATACACCTGAGTCAAGCCAGAGAGCCGGTTGTGTACGCAGGTGAATAAAGAGGCATGTTTAGCTGAGGTCAATAGGAGGCCCCAGTAAGAAAGCAGTCACAGACCACAGTCATCCTGAAGGAGGAAGCTGTGCTTGGTAACTTCTATACACACTGTCGAAATTTACACTGAGACTATGCCATCCCTTTGAGCCTCATCTGGGGAAGGCTTTGCCTCTCGCATAGGTCTAAGGCATTTGGTCCATGACATGGCTGTGTTCGGTCAACAACACACATTCATTCAGAGCTTCCTTAACTTACACACACACACACACACACACACACACACACACACAGAGAGAGAGAGAGAGAGAGAGAGAGAGAGAGAGAGAGCTCTAAGAGCAAAATACAGAACAGATTAGGTCTTTTATCATTAAAACCAACAAAGGATGGATCGATTTATTTTAAATACTGAAGATAAATAACTTACAACCAAAATGTCCATATCCTTAGGTCTCCATCTGTGCCCAGAGATGAGGTTTTCCCATAGCCCTCCAGATCCAAAACCTGCCCATAGATAGATAGCTGGTCTCACAGGAGCTCTCTCACCACTAAGCCCACAGGTGGGACACTGCTTTTGCTCCACTGGACTGTCCAAGGAGAGACCCACCAGGGGTGGCCTGGGACAGGACCCTTCCAGTCTCCATCTTTGCCTAGAGCTAGGGCTGTCCCACAGTCCTCTGGACCCAAAACTTGTCCACAAAGAACTGGTCTCCCAGGAACACTCTCACTCCTAAGACACAGGCTCCCAGGGCCACAGGAGGGACGGATGAGCTCCAGTCAGAGACAGCAAGACCAACTAACATCAGAGATAAGCAGATGGTGAGAGGCAAAGGCAAGAAACCAAGCAACAGAAACCAAGACTACATGGCATCATGAGAACCCAGTTCTCCCACCAAGGCAAATACTGGATACCCCAACATACCAGAAAAGCAAGATTTGGATTTAAAAATCACATCTCATGATGATGATAGAGGATTTTAAAAAGGACATAAATAACTCTCTTAAAGAAATACAGGACAGCACAAGTAAACAAGTAGAAACCCTTAAAAAGGACACACTAAAATCCCTTAAAGAGTTTCAGGAAAACACAACCGAACAGGTGAAGGAGTTGAACAAAACTATCCAGGATCTAAAAATGGAAATAGAAACAATAAAAAAAAATCACAAAGGGAGACAAACCTGGAGATAAAAAACCTAGGAAAGAGACCAAGAGTCATAGACTCCTGGTTAAAGGATGAAGTGTATGGCAGCTTACCACAAGCTGTTGCAGGCATTCGGAGACCTGATAAAGCAGACTGAGAAATCCTTAGATAAGATAACGAAGGAAGCTTCCTATTAATCAGGAAGCTGTAACCATTGTAACTCCATACACGCTGAACCTTGGGCATTTCCATAAAACAAACCCTGATGGATACACAGGGCTACACAGGTCCAGATGGGTAACTTCAAACACAATCCCTGAGTTTATCACTAGTTTATGGCTCCTGGCAGAGTGGAATAACGTCCTTTTTTAAAATCTTTTCAGACAGAGGGTTTGCAATATACTACTTTTACAATAAAGATATGACAGCATTTTATTCTTACATTCTGGGATGGATTCTAAATCTTTAAAACGTACTGAGTAGCACAAGTCCTTGCTGTTTATTGGTTCCTTACGTTACACTGGAGTTTATGCTAATGAATGATTCACAATGGACCCTCATAAACCTTCAGGTGATGACCATACTCTTGAAAACCAGGGGATTTGATCCATGTGACATCTAGGAGGAGAGACTGGAGACGAAGGTGAATCTGAATGGAAAACTAATTATCAAACATTATTTTACTCCGCAGACAGGGAATGCTCGATTCTAGGACGATGGCCGTGGCTCTGAACTGAAATAATATCTCACCAAAGTTAGTGTCATTTTTAACATTTTCAAGATGGACCCTGTATCAGGAACTTTTCCCCTTGCTGTCAAATGTATCTGTGAAAAGCAACTTAAGAAAGAAAGTGTTTATTTTGACTCAGCATTCTACAAACATAGTCTATCATGGTGGGGAAGATGCGACAGCAAGAGCAGGACCGGCTGGTCACATTGCTCTGTAATGAGAACAGAGAGTAGTGAATGCTTGCTCCCCATTCTGCTTCTCCATTTTGTTCAGCCCAGCATCCCAGTCCATTTTTAGGATGAGTCTTCTCACCTTCATCAACTTAATGTAGGTGACTTCTCAAAGACACATGCAACTTTGTTGTCATGGGAATTTGAATTCCCATTACCTTGATGATCAAAACTAACAATCAGGACCCACACAGACACAGGGACACAAACACACACACTCACACACACACAGAGACATAAAGACACACACAAAGATACAGACACACAAAGACACACAGACACACAAAGACACACAGACACTCACACACAGACACACACAGACACACAAAGACACACACACACACAAAGACACACACACAAAGGCACACACAGACATATATACAAAGACACACAGACACACAAAGACACAAACACAAAGACATACACACAAAGATACACACACAAAGACACACACACACAAAGGCACACACAGACATATATACAAAGACACACAGACACACAAAGACACAAACACAAAGACATACACACAAAGATACACACACAAAGACACACACACAAAGACACACACAAAGAAACATACACACAAAGACACAGACACAGACACACACACACACACACACACACACACACACACACACAAATGGAGGGAATGATATACCACAGCAGTAAGCAGAGCATTCCAGCAGCAATGGGAGTCAGACTGGGTAATTCATGCTGCACCTCACAGATCTCAGCACAGGCTTGGAAAGCCCATGCTGGCTTTGGGCAGTGTGATTTGTTAGCAAGTATGATGGATTTAGTGTCAGAGTATCTGTCTCCAATGTGACCCAAGATGAGTCACTTAACCTTGGCCTCAGTTTCATTTTTAAAATAAAGGGTTAGATTAGATTATCTTTAGATTTCCTTCAAAATCTAATATAATGTTATTCCATTTTTCTTTTTTCTATGTGGCAATTGTAACCAAGTCAATGGGCAGAAAGGGAATTTAGCAAATTATCAAATTAATCAGGATAAGATGAAATTGAAAATGGAAAAGTTTAAAATGTTCTAAATGGTTATCACCACTATTAACACAAAATGTCTGGGAATTTTAAAATTAAAAAAAATCACTATGGATAAAAAGTTTCAGCTGTCTGAAAGTAAAGCCATGTATCTATTTAAGCAAGTGTCAAATGAGAAACATACTTTATCTTTTTTAGATTTCTACCCAGGACTATTTGAAATTCCCTAAGGGAGGAAGAAGCCACTGGTGTGGTTGATTGTAGTGCATACTTCAGTGCACAGGTTATATCTTTCATCCATACCTATTTAAGCAACCAAAACTATGAGAGAAAATAGAGAGTTATTTGTAAACTATAAAGGAATTCTTTTTGACCAGAGCTGGCTATGCACATTATGTTGTAAATTGAAAAAAAAAGCAAAAGAAACATGCACAATAAAAGTTTGTTTAATTTTAAATTGTTGGAATGAAAGACGACGTCATGGGTGAGAAAGCTATGCAGAATTAAGACTGTATCTATTCAACAGGGAGGCTCTTGGGGAAGCCCTTTCCGGGCACAGCACAAAGATGTCTGGCCTGGTCATCCTCGATCTCAAGAAGTGTACAGTAGAGAATTCTGTAAATGAACTTCACACCACCAGCAATGGAGGAGTGTTCCCTTTGCTCCACATCCTTGCCTGCATCTGCTGTCATTCGAGTTCTTGATCTTAGCTATTCTGACTGGCGTAAGGTGGAATTTCAGGGTCATTTTGATCGCATTTCCCAGATGACTAAGGACTTCGAACATTTCTTTAAGTGCCCTTCAGACATTTGAGATGCCTCCTTAGCTCTGTACCCCATTTTTAATTGGTTTAGTTAGGTTATTCTTATCTCACTTCTTGAGTTCTTTATAGATTTTGGCTATTAGCCCTCTCTCAGATATAGGGTTAGTGAAGACCTTTTCCAAATCTGTAGGCTGCCGTTTGGTCCTATTGACAGTGTCCCTGACCTTACAGAAGCTTTTCAGTTTCATGAGGTTCCGTTTGTCAATTGTTGATTAAGATCAACAAAACTGAGCCATTGGTGTTCTGTTCAGGAAATTGTCTCCTGTACCAATTCCATGACACTTTGTCTCCTATTAGATCTAGTTAATGTGGAGGTCCTTGATTCACTTAGACTTGAGTTTTGTGCAAGGAGGTAAATATGGCTCTAACTACATTCTTCTTCATATAGACATCCAGTTAGACCAGCATCATGTGTTGAAGATACTCTTTTCCATTGTATAGTTTTGGCTTCTTTGTCAAAAATCAAGTGTCCATGGGGACACAGTGTGTGGGTTATGTCTGGGTCTTTAATTCAATCCATTGATCAACATGTCTGTTTCTGTACCAATACCATGCAGTTTTTATAACACTATTTCTCTGTAGTACAGTTTAAGGTCAGGGATGATGATTCCTCCAGGAGTCCTTCCATTGTTCAGGAGTGTTTTAGCTAGCATGGGATCTTTTGTTTTTCCATATGAGGCTGAGAATTTCTCTTTCAAGGTCTGTAAAAAATTGTGTTAGAATTTTGATGGTAATTGCATTGAATCTGTAGGAAAATCAATCTGTCAGTTTCTCAGAAAATTAGAAATAGATCTACCTGAAGACCTAGCTATATTGATTGTGGTGGTTTGTATATGCTTGGCCCAGGAAATGGCACTAATAGAAGGTGTAGCCATGTTGGAGTAAGTGTGCTACTGTGGGTGTGGGCTATAAGACCCTCATCCTATCTGCCTGGAAGTCATTATTCCACTAGCAGCCTTCAGATGAAGATGTAAAACTCAGCTCCTCCTGCACCATGTCTGCCTGGATGCCGCCATGTTCCCACCTTGATGATAGTGGACTGAACCTCTGAACCTGTAAGCTAGCCCCAATTAAATGTTGCCTTTTATAAGACTTGCCTTGCCTTGGTCATGCTGTCTGTTCACAGCAGTAAAACCCTAAGACACCATTCCTGGGCATATACCCAAAAGATGTCCACCATACCACAAGGTCAACTATGTTCATAGAAGCTTTATTTGTAATAGCCAGAAATTGGAAATGACCCAAATGTCCCTCAATTGAGGAATAGATACAGAAAATGTGGTACATTTATGCAATGGAATTTTATTCATCAAAAAAAAGGACATCATGAATTTTGCAGACAAATGAATGGAACTGACTGAGGTAACCTAGAGCCAGAGAACATGGTATGTACTCACTGATAAGTGGATATTAGCCATAAAGTACAGGATATATATGATACACCCAACAAAACCAAAGAAGTTGGAAGAAGAAAGGAAGAAAGGATCCCAAGAAAGGGTGTTTGAATCTTGTTTGGAAGAGAGAATAAAATGGTCATAGAAGACAGCTGGATGAGAGAGGGAATAGGGAGGGGAATGGGGTAAAGGTCAGGATCAGGTGTTGAGAGGGACAGGAGAGAGGTCAGAAGGTCAGGAGAACGAATGGAAATCTGCAGCTATGGGGGTGGGCGGGTGGGAGGAATCTCTAGGATGTCCCAGAGACCTGGAATGGGGGAGACTCACAGGAGTCAACGTAGTTGACCTTAGCCAAGATGCCTGAGTGGGGATATGGAACCTAAAGATGCCAGGTCCTGTAGCCAGGCAGGACCCCCAGTGGAGGACAAGAATACCATCCCACTGGCAAAACTTTTGACCCAAAGTTTGTCCTATCTAAAAGAAATGCAGGGACAAAGAAGAAGCAGAGACTGAGGGAATGGCCAACCAATAACTAGCCCAACTTGAGACTCATCCAATAGGCAAGCACCAACCCCTGACACTATTAATGATATCCTGTTATGCTTGCAGACAGACATAAGTGTCCTCTGAGAGACTCTATCCAGCAGCTGACTGAAACAGATGCATATACCCAGAGCCAAACATTGGATGGAGGTCAGTGACACTTATGGAAGAGTTGGGAGGATTGAAGGACTTGAAGGGAATAGGAACTCCACAGGAAGACCAGCGGAGTCAATTAACCTGGACTCCTGAGAGCTCTCAGAGACTGAGGTAACAACCATAGAGCATGCTTGGCACATATGTAGCAGACATGCAACTGACTTCTCTAGCCTTAGTGGGAGAGGATATGCCTAATCCTGCAGAGACTTGATGTGCCAGGGTGGGGGATACCCATAGGGGCCACACCCTCTAGTGGAGAAGGGAAGGAAGGATGGGAGGTGGGACTTAGTGATGGAGGGGATGGGGGCAGAGTTTGGGATGTAAATAAATAAGTAAATAAATAAGTAGAAAACATCTTCATGAAATGGAAAACTGAGGGAAAAGACAGTGTGTGAGACGGATGAGCTGTCTACCCATGAGCCACCTCCCACCCGTGGCTAGACAACCTCTACAAGGAAAACAAGACACTGACTTCTCCGCAGTGTATTATGTAATTAATCTGCCTTATTCTGGACAGCATGGCGATATAAATCTGAATTGTTTGGTTTCACCATGAGCATAAAATTCAAGCAGGAAAAAATATAACAGAATGAAATTTCGCAGATAGAGCAAACTTCTGAAGCACACAAACTCAGTTTCCTACCCTCTCCCACAAACAATCCCAGTTACACAATCTGGCTAAGCTGGTGTGGACTTTATGACCTCAGTCTCCTCCCACAATGTCTTCATCCAGTTTATTTTACTTACCCCTGCGTGTGCGCATGTGTGTGCTGCTTTGGGGGATGGGCATGCACACTTTGGTGCATGTGTAGAAATCAGAGAAGAGTTTCAGGAATGGACTGGATTCTCTCCTACCCTGTGGGCCCCAGGGATGAAACTCAGGTGGCCTGACTTGACAACGGGTACCTTTTCCCACTGAACTATCAACAAAGTGTGTTTCTTGCTACGCTGTTTATGCAAACTCCTGCGAGTCTTTTCACTGATCACAGCTGTTGTTTTCTTCCTATCACTTTCAAGTCTAAATCCGAGTGCTAAAATAGCTTTTAAAGTTAAAATTGTTTTAAAAAGGTGACATGAAACTATTGTTCCTCCAGTAGCAGGTAGATTTGATTGAACACTTTTGCAAGAATTCTATTTTTCTATTTGGGTGCTCAAAGCACCCTGCTAACACAATGTCTGTCTATTCTAGTCACTCGCAGGAAGTTAGGTACTAGAGGAGTTCAGAATGTCCCCTGATAGAGGGCACACAAGACCTGTGTAATGACAATTTATCCACCATCAGCATTTCCGTGACGGCTTTGTCAACCGTTTGTGCACTAGATTCTTATGTACAAATACCGTGGACAGACACTAAATCATCCTATATGCCAGCCACTACCGGAGATGAAGGACAGCAGAAGTAAGACTTCCAGATCAAGGAGGAATGGGAAGCTAAAAAGTAAAGTAAAAGTCAAGATACTTTTTTTAGATGAACTTTCAGATTCCTCAGTTCCCCAATTACTACCTTTGAAATATGAGTGAACTTGCAGTAATTGGTTTCTAGCTTGTTACAAAACCTCGCGTGGATATTGTTCACCCACCCCTCCATCATCCGTACAACCACCGTCGTCACCATTGTTAAATTTACAGGACAAGCCACTGAGAGAAATACAAAACAAGTAGAGACAGTGCTCCCAAAATTAATAAAAAGAATGTAGCCTTTAAAACTGTGATGCTCATAAGCTGTTTGGGGACTATGTTTTAAAGATTTATTTGCATTTTCATTATATGTGTATGAGGGCTTTGGTGTGTGCTTATGCACACTGTGTATGTACACTGAGTTTGTGCACTGCATGGGTGCACTGTGTATGTGTACTGTGTATGTACATATGTGTGTGTGTGTGTGTGTGTGTGTGTGTGTGTGTGTGTGTGTGTGTGATTTCAGAGACAATTTCTTGGAATCAGATAATCAGTCAGGGGCTCATCCCTAGAGAAGAGTAATTCTCCCTCTTGTGACACTTGCTAATTTCCTGTAGCTCCCCAGGTAGGTTCTGTCAGACTTTCCCATTCCGTGTTATTGGCATTATCCCATGTCTATTGGTATTGTCATCGTTCAAGTCTTCTTTAGGCAGACATATTGCTGAGGTTTGATGGCTGTAACCTTCCCATCGTTGATAAGAGACACAATCTAGCAACAGACTTCATGGTCCTCTGGTTCTTACATTCTTTCTCTCCCCTCTTCTACAAGGATCCCTGAATATGAGGTGTGGGGGATTGTTTATCAATGCCTTGACTGAGTGGCACTGGGCACATTTTGTTTAGTTGTTCTCTACCTTTTGACCAATTGTGCCTTGCTCTAATGGTCTTCTTCAAGAAGCAAGTGTTCCTAACCACAGTGCCACCTCACCAACCACCTGGGATGGTTAATTTTTAATGAGAAGTTTCTCCAAAGGATTTAGTATGAGACTTGACTTCACAAAACATAATATTTATTCAATTAAATTTCTCTAGAACAATTCTCTATGTATACTGCAAGTCTTATCACTCTTACCCTTATCACTCTTACCGTCTGCTGTCTTTTCTCCCCCTTCCCCCACTCTCTCAAGCCTTCCTTTCCTACAATTCCTGTTCTCACACTCTTGCCTTTGGGTTTGGTTTTATGACCCATTAAGTTTAATATGAGTAGTCTGTGTGACCATGGCCTTGGAATTACCCTAATGGAACCTGGTAGGCTTGTCAGTGGGTGCATGACTGAAGGACTCCCTGCCCAAGAATCTTTCCCCAGCTGGTAGATCAACAGAGAGGTATAAGACCGCATGAGCCTGTCCCCATCAGTGACTATATGTTGACAGAACTGTCTTGTGTACATCCATTACAGGTAACAGCAGCCTGTGTACTTGTTAAGGCCATGCCATACACTGGATTAGGCATTCCCCAATTTACAATCACTACAGTACAAAGTTGTACTGGTATCCACAGCCCTTCTTCCTGTCTTTCAGCTCTTACTCATTCCATAGCCTCTTCTGTGATATTCCCTGGGCTTTGGCTAGCTTGGTTATAAACACCTTATTTTAGGGCTAGATACTCAACCATCATTTATTCTCAGCAATTTAAACTAAACATTTTTGAAAACAAACTTGCTTCTATGAGAGCCTCAACTATTGAAGCCATAATTCCATTGAATTGTGCTTTATTTCTGCCATCAGACTGACCTGGGCCCTGTCTGTACCATCACTACATCACAACAACATTGCTCACTAAATGAAGTATCAAACATTACCAGGCAAGGCTTCCTTCCAGGGGAGGGACTGGAACACCAACCCAGCTACAAAACCTTTCAACTGCAGGTCGTCCTGCATGCAAGATGTGCTGGGGTAATGGTGGCCCAGAGTATGGGAGTAGCCAACTGATGATTAGGCCACTTTGAGGCCCATGCTATAAGAAGAAGCCCCTGGCCATCGCTACCTGGATGTCAGGAATGATAGGCTGGACAGCCCAGAGATCTAGGATAGAACCAAATATGACTGGTTAAAAACAGTCAATGAAATGATTCCTAATGATATTCTGCTATCCTCATAGATCTGTACCTAGCCCAGTTGTTGTCAGGGAGACTTCATCCAGCAACTGATGGGAGCAGATGCAGAGACCCTGAGCCAAACATTAGGCAGAGCTCAGAGATCCCCAAGGAAGAGGGTGAGGGAGGACTGTAGGAGCCAGATGGGTTGGAACACCAGAGCATAGCTCATAGAATCAAGTAAGCAGGGCTCACAGGGGCTTACAGAGACTGAAACAACAACCATAAAAATCAGTGAACTTTGCCTATAAACTAAGCCTAAAGGACAAAGAGCCAGTGCATGTGGTGTATATCAGTATGTGTGCACACACTTACAATGTTACTGATTAACATGATGTGCCTAATTTTTACCTTCCAAAATCAAGAATATTCAGATCTCTAAGGCAAAAGAAGGGGAAAAAACAGAATATACAATGCACAAAATATCCCAAATCTTACTTAACAATGGAGTAGAATATTCATCTTCTACTAACATCCTCAAACAACTAGTTAAGCCAAATGCTTTCCCTATTTCTCTGACAAATGGTCAAATAATCAAAACTTAAAGGATCATTTGCCAAACTGCAGACCAAGTTAAAAAGAAGCCCTACGGGCAATAATGGTGACAAAAATCCCAAACATTTTAGTGTCGGCCACATCTTACTATGCTCCAAGAATTACAGATTTATGTCATTCTCCTATTTTCAAACTACCAAAATTGTTTCATTTTGTTTTCAATAAACACGCTTGATTTATTTTGTATAAGAGGGTTGAGTTTATGACTAGACTTTGATAAAACACCTAGCATAAGTACATCATTACATTTCAATGCAGAAATGGGTTACTTCTGCTACTATACAAGAAAACTCAAATAGTGTACAAGCTTTCACTCAACACCCACACATACACACAAACACACACAGAGCATTCAATAGACTTGTGTTAAAAAAGTCATTTCTGACCAAAGATTTCATTTAAGTAACTGAATACTGGGTTTATCTCGTATTCACTCTCTACCTTTGAGGGGAAAAAAGCCAGGTCTACTTAGGTTGGGTATTCCTTGTGATTATTTTTTAATGTTTTCGATCCCTTTGGTGGTAATAATGTACCAAGAAAACATTCCAACTGTGGAAAGCACACTGAAAGTCTCATAAACAAGGATATCCCAGTCCAGGCCAGAGAACACTAGGGGAAGTTTTCCTCCCACTTTGCTTTCTTTTGTAAAATGTCCATTCAACTCGTTCTCCTGGTGAAATGGTTGATAGCAAAACAACAAACAAATTCTTAAAAGATCCTGTAGACTTCTTGTAGTGCAAAAGAAAAGAAGAAAATAAAAAGAAAAATGTCTCCAAATGCCATTTATTTAGCCACAGAGTACTTTGATACCATCAACATAAGCTCAGAAAGGAATTCAGACAGACAGGATGCTAATGTCCATGTTCAGGGTGGTCAGCAGAGTCCTGGACACCCAGTTTCCTCTAGGTCTCTGGTGGCTCAGGCTGATGATAGTGGGATGCCAGTCCAGGGTGATCAGGAGGTCCAAGACATCATCGATGACGTGCCGCATGATTTCCATCTTGATCACCTTCTGGCTCTATGGGATGCTGGGCACCAGTTTCTTGAGCTTGGAGTAGCAGTGTTAATGTTGTAGAGCAGATTCATCGAGTCGTCCACCAGAGTTTTGCTCTGGGAGATGCCCAAGCTATGATCCCATAGGCTGTTTTTCCTAAGGGACCTCATCAGACTGAAGGCTTTTATGTTGCTCTTAGGAGGAGAGGCAGGGAAATAGCCGGGGCTGTCTCACTGGGAAGCACCAGGCTCTATTCAGAATCTATAGTTTCTTAATGATAAGAAGAGAAGCTTTTCTGATTACATGGATTTGTATTAGTCAGTGTTCTCTAGACTCAGAACTTATGGGTAGTCTCTATATAGTAAGGGAATTTGTTGATGACTTACAGTCTGTAGTCCAACTCCCCAACAATGGTCAGCAGCAACTGTGAATGGAAGTCCAAGGATCTAGCAGTGGCTCAGTCCCACAAGGCAGGCAGGCAAAAAAGAGAGAATCTTCCTCCTTCCTTATGTAGGTCTCCAGCAGAAAGTGTGTCCCAAATTAAAGGTGTGTACAACCACACCTGGATCTGGGACTTGCTTTGTCCTAGATGATCTTGAACTCAAAGATCTCCTTGCCCTAGTCTCCTAGTCTCACTATGCCTCAAGATGTCCATGCCAAGATCCAGATCAAAAACTTGTGTCTCCCAGTCTCAAGATCAGATTAGCAGGTGAGCCTTCCAATTCTGAATTGTAGTTCATTCCAGATAGAGTCAAGTTGACAACCAGGAATAGCCACTGCAGGACGTTAGTACAGATATAAAATAATAAGCTCTGCCCTGTGCATACCATGTTTCTCAGGCACGTCCAGTCTGTAACCCAGAATTACCTATTGAAGAGGCACAATACAAAAGAGTAACTTACTTAAACATTTGGGAGGGTTTTTGCTGTTGTTTTGATTAGGTTTATTTTTTGTAACTCAGTGGCTGTCAAGAAGTACCTATGTAGATAAGAACACTGTCTCTCAGTGTCACAAGGTTGAACAAGCCCACTAGAGTTCACAAAGTGGTCTGTGTTACTTTCTTACTGTTCCGACACAATATCTGATATGCAAATAGCTTACAAAGAAAACTAATGGTTTTAAGAAGTTTTGAGGATAGTTCTGCCGTTCCTGGTGCTGAGGGTTTTTTAGGAGATAGAATGTAGATGACAGAAAACAAGACTTACTTCCTAATAGCCAGGAAAAAGGAAGAGGCAGAGAGGGAAGAGGTCAAGGACAACAGAGTCACTTCCAAGCTATGCTCCCAGAGATGCTTTCCCCAATTAACCTCTACCTCCTAGTTTTTAGCATTGTCTGTGGTGATTTGTATATGCTTGGCCCATGGGAAGTGGCACTATCAGGAGGTGTGGCCTTGTTGGAGGAAGTGTGTCACTACGTAGGTAGACTTTGAGGTTTCCTAGTGCTCGGTACAAAAGATAGTCTCCTCCTCCAGATCAAGATGTAGAACTCTTGGCTACTATAGCACCAAGTCTGCCTCCTGAACTCTGGACTGAACCTCCGAAACTGTGAGCCAGCCCCAATGAAATGTTTTGCCTTTATAAGAGTTGCCTTGGTCATGGTGTCTCTTCACAGCAGTGAAACACTAAGACGATGTCAAAATTATGCCAACTAATTAGGAATCCATCAGTGGATTAATGCATTGATCACTACACACACACACACACACACACACACACACACACACACACACACACACACATACACCTCAACATTTTGGACCAAGCTTTCACAATCAAATCATAAGAGTACCTGACATGTAAGGCTTAACCAAAGGCTTTCCATGTAAACTGGAGACAGCTCAGTGGGGAGTTCTTGCTTAGTATATACGAGGCACAGTCCTCAGTAACACTAAAGGACTGCGTTTACTTTCTTGCTTATTTGTAAATTACTAATTGATCAACTCTCGTATGAGATCCCCTAAGTTAGGTTCTAGGAATGGAGCTGTTTCAGACTCAGTCCCTAGCCCTCTGGAACTTGACATTTCAAAGAGGAGCCTTAAAGCAAATATTTGTTTATCATTCATTTATCTAATATTAAGTGGTCGCTACAGTCAAGAAAAAATAAATAGTATTTCTAGATTTACAATGTGACTGTCACTCTGATAAAACTGAAGCCTCGCAGGTGTGTGTCTGTGGTGCATTTCATAACTATATTAGGTCTGTATTAATTCAGGCAGAAACTGCCTACTGAACTCTTATAAACCTAAGTCACCTGAGATCTTGACTTATCCCATGCTCCATGTAATCCAACTGAAATCTACGCCCCTGCCTGATTCACCCTTAGTCACCTCAAGTATGTAGTCTTTCGAGATTTATTTTTATTTTCCATGTCTGAGTGTTTTTCCAGCATATATATATATATATATAAAACATGTTCGTGCCTAATACCCTTGGAGTTCAGAAGAGGACATCTCTAGAATGGGAACTATAGGAGATTAAGAACTAAACCAGGGTCCTCTGCAAAACCAGGAAGTAACCACTGAGGCCCCTCTCCTGCCCTTTTTAGGTGTGTTTTCTTTACCCCTTCCCAATACTCTATAACAAAATGTATCCCACAATCAAAATTTTCAGATACACAATTCAGGTTTCAAAGACACTATTAAATTTTTGGCTCATTGTCAGGTGTCATAGTAGTTTAGAAAAGTATTTTAATAGATGATATATTTTCCATTAGAGCCACTTCCCGGGTCTGTTGTTATCAAAGGAGACAGCGAAAAATATGAATTAGCTTCAATGCCTATTTTAAGGAACTGCTGGGGAAGCAAACTCTCCTGTTTTGAGATATATCTGGCTCAATGAGGGAGAAGGGGCTGAAAGCAGAATTCTATAGATCTAAAATATGATTTTAAAGTGAGCCAAACTGTTCCTAATAAAGACTTCTATTAATAAACCTTCCGAGTTTGATGGATTATATCAGTGGGGCAAATAAAAACATTTTCTCCTGAATCCAAGGAAGTAGTGCCTTTGCCCTCAGAATTCATAACAATGAAGGGACAAGGACCAACATTTCTGCCTCTCCCATGCCATTTACCAGCAGGAGAGGAGCCCCGAAGCCCTCCAATGCAATTAAAACTGGGTCTGCTCTCTCAGGATGGGTGGTCTACATGGGAAAGCCTGAAGCTATGGCAAATCCCTTCTCCCAGCCAAGAGCCGGCTAAAGGGCTAGGCCAGGACTCTCTGTGCTACAGAATAAAATCAGAAAGGCAAACTGGAGGGTATTTGAACCCTGCCTCCAACCTCCCCTTCCAGTACCCATCCCCCGAAAAGCATTAAGGAGGAAGAGGCAAGCAGTGATAAGGCCACCAATGAGTGTACACGAGAAGATGGGTCGGAAGGGTAGACCGTTTCTTTGAGCTCATCTCTCATGCAACCAGCTGAATATAAATTTCCCTCTACCTCATCAAGCTCTCAGTGTTTGGCCTCCTCTGACTGATATTGGCTCATCATACTTAATCTAGGGTGAAATTTCCTCGTCTGAGCTAAATTACTCACAGCCATCAAGGGAAGCGATATTTATTTTTCGTGGGGCTAATGACCTGTCCCCCAGACCCACCCACTGATGGTTATTTACTGGGGCCCAGATGCTTGAGCTCAAAATGAGTGCTAATGTCAGCAGGTGCCGTCCCTCATTCAGCTCAGTGATTGAATTGGAGCGATCCCATTGACATTGACTCCGTGACTTTTAAGGCCATTACCCTCAGCCAGCGATGAACCTCTCATCATGGCGATGACAGTGACAGCTGATTAGCGACAAATTACAAGTAGGACGGGTGCAGGGGCTCTGTTGGGCTGGGCTGAACCAGAGGTAAGGGTGAGAGCTGTGGGGAGAAAAGAGCAGGGAGAAGAGAGGATTCAGAAGGGAAAGTTCCCTCCTTTGCCAGTGTGTTTGATCGGCTCTCACGGCGACCCCTGCGGATCTCCCTATCTTATATTTATTTACCTACTGTATTTAAATACCTTGAGATTCCTATATCATGGGTCAATGCAGAGACCTTGAACAGGCAGAGTTGTTTCTGGTAAATTAAGCTATAAAAATAATGTAATGTTTTAGACATACTAATCCACAGACTTCTTGGGCACAAAGACTCTGATTAAACAGAGGAAATAGCCACCCTCTGATTTTTTTTTTTTTTTGTATTTGAAATTGCACTGAACAAAGTCTTTTAGACTTTATTGTGTACGTGTTTTGTATAGCTAGTTTGCTTGAGTAAAACGTGACACATTGCTTGGTATGGGAAGACCATGAGTAGACCTCCAAATAAAATCTTAAACCAAAGCCCATTCTTAAAAAGTCATTTAGTTCTGCTCAGTAAGCTTCGTATCAAAGCCTTTTGGGGTTTTTAGTTGAAACATAAAAATTATTTTTATTATTATTAGCATTTGTATTAGTATTAAATTATTTGCTTAACATCCCTTTACATTGATGTATTTTTCCTTTGTTCTCTGTGGGAAGGGTGAAGAGTGGCACGGGATCCTTTTTAGTTATTCCTGTGATTCGACAACCTCAATATTCAGAATGTCAAGATCTATGAATTAGAGACAATTGGGGGGTTTCAAAAAGACATAACTGGAAGAAAGACACTGCTGACACTAATGTTTGAGGTCTGGACACTTCTTACAAATACCTGTGTTCTCAGCCCCACAAAGAACACCCTGAGGACAGCACCCATAGCAGCAGCCACACTCACTCACACAGCACATTAGCCTGCCTGGCTGCCTCACTCTCCGTAACATGGCAGTTGACCAAATGGCAACCAGGACAATGGGAAATCTGCAAACCACTAGCACCCACTTGCACAATGCAAAGCATCATCAACAAAATCCAAGGACAAAACAGCGCCTCTTGGTCTGTTTAATTAGTCTCTCCTCCTTCAATCCCCCTGCCTTCCACCACTGCTACCCTATTGCACATACTGTCCCAGGAGTGCCTGTCAGAACACACTCTCAAAATACCTGGTAATAAAATATAACACCTCTTACAATATAGCACCACTCATCTTTAAAGTATACAGAAACAGGTGTGGGCCCTTATCAGCAGAGCTGATGGCCCGGCACATCTTTATCCAGCACTGGGGTCAGAATGGAAGCTTGAAATTTGCCAGCACAGGAGTGCTGACACCACCAAAACTACATATCAAGGCTTGCTCGCTTGCTTGCTTGCTTTCCCTGAGAACCAATTGTTCCCTATTCACCAGGACATCATTTTGTGCAATACTGCCTGTCTGCTCAAAGCATCTGAGTGTGCAACAAGACCAGCCTCTAAAGGCTGGGGCTGGATGATGAGTGCAGAGAAATATGCTCTTGCTCTCTACTTTCCTCTCTTCTTGATAAATCTTCATGAGTTTCCATGGTAGGTTACCTACTTATAATAGGTAGTTGGAGGGACAAGAAACAAACTTTATGGTTAAGTGTTATTAACCAAGCTCCATGTGGACTCAACAAATACTTAGTAGTCGTTGTCTTACCATAATCCAAAATAAAAGTTATTTGCAGTCATGTGTACTACATCTCTGTTTAAAGGAGCCATTCCACAGAGTTGAGAATGTTCAGTATATTTAGAGAAAAAAAGCAACCTTGGTTACCCTTGGATTAGAAAGGAAACCAAGTGATAATCTTTTCAAGGCTGTGTGATGCTCAAAAAAGACTGGAACTGTCTGGTTCATAATAAAACACAGAGAGGGCTTTACTCAATCAGTGAATTTTGTCCATCATTACAGAGGACACAAAAATGTTGTCACATCCCTATCTGTGTACGCGCCTTCTCTTTAATCTTCCCCAAGGGTAACAACTGCAACTTGCATGCTGTGAATTAGAAGACCTCTTCTCCAACCACAACCATGCTACAGCCACTGAAGGTTTTTGAATGGGAGGAGGAAGGGAGGGAGGGAGGGAGGAGGGAGGGAGGGAGGGAGGAAGGGAGGGGAGAGAGAGAGAGAGAGAGAAATCTGAGCAACCAAAATTGTTGTATCTAACTTTTATATTCAAGATAACTTGGAGCATAAAAGTTAGATGTGAGCACATGATAGGTGGGAAACAGACAAAAAGGAGACAGGCTGGGTTCAAAGGATCAGCAAACCAGACATGAGTTAGAAGCCTCTCTCCAAGTTCACACAAGGAGCCAGAGAAAGATAAAGGCAAGCACAAGAGAGTCGTGAGACAGCCTACCTCAGCCCATAGCTGTTCATTAGAATGTACATTTCTGTAAGTCACAGGAACCTCGAAAAGTGTAGGCCAGATGTAGAGCCCTAAAGACATACAACGTGCATGGGACATTGTGTGGTATTCATGACTACCTATTGGCACTGTACCATGCTAAGTCTTGGCCCCTGCAGTGGAAAAAGTAGAATCAATCATCACATACACCTCATAGATTCACTGTAAGATATAAAATGGTATACACAGAAGATTCAGGCCACCATCTAGTACACATTAGGCATTTGACTGGTAGTTAATACTTCTGCCTCTATTCCTTCTTCTAGTATTATTAATTAATCTACCTATCTATTTATTTATTTTGCAAGTCCTAAGAAATTGGCATGGGCTGCACCCATACAATGTCTTTTTTCTTGTTTCAATGGTAGTGTTAGCTGTTTATTTAAAGACTTACCACAATGCTTCGAAGCCCTATGTATCCCAAGGTTTGTCAGGTTGATAATAAACCCATTCATCTCCCCCTCTTGTGTTTGAAACTAATAAAAGAAAATATGCAAAATTCATAAGAAGAGATAAAAATCCCCAGTTGTATCACTGGTAAAGTTGAACTGGGAAACATGGGTGAGGTATGCAGCCACAAAATCTAGCTGATACTCTGTGACGGTTAGTATTGGTCATCTTGACCAAGTCTACAATAGGGCGGTGACAAGACTTCGTGTGTGTATAAGAGGGAGCTTAACTGAGGTGCAATGGACTGGGATACCAATATGAATACAAAAGAGAAAGTGCTAACCACAAGTTTGCTCTCTTCTCTCTCTCTCTCTCTCTCTCTCTCTCTCTCTCTCTCTCTCTCTCTCTCCTCCCACCTTCCCCTCCCCCCCACTCCCTCACCTCTTCCTTCTTCTCCCAACCCCTCTTCCTCCTCCTCTCTCTCTCCCTCCTTTTCTCCTCCTCCTCCTCTTTCTTCTTCCTCTCTCTCTCCCTCTATTTCTTTTTCTCTCTCTCTCTCATTCTCTCTAAATTCAATGTAACCAGAACCTTCCAGCTCCTGCAGCTGTGACTGTCTCAGCCGTTTCTTCCCTGAAGTTGTTTCTTCTGTCATGTTTGTCACAGTCAGACAGGTGAAAATAAGTACTCCTCCGGGTCAGACCCATACATCTAAAGACCAACACCACACAGTCAAATCTGTCCAGATAGTTGTATTTCAGTTCACTACCTGTGTCTGACTGGGAAGAACCCCTCAGAATGGGCTCTCCTTCCCCAACAGTAGAGAGAAGACTATGGAGTTTCTCTGCTCAAATGCAAGAGAAGATAAGACTGTCCATCTAGGACAGCTACAGCCACTGTGTCCCTATATGCATGGTTCTGATGCCCTCTCAAAATACATTCACTCCATATCATCCCATGAACTTTTGCCCTCCACTAACCTGGCTTTGCTTTCTTGAGAGGAGTTACCATTTTTGACCGCGTAAGAGAGATGGTTTAATCCAAACAACAATTTCTATGCTGTCTAAAAACCACATTGAAGCAAGTTATTCCAGAGCCTGTCTGAACTCCTGTGTGTCCTCCTGTTCCACCCCTTAACTCTTCCCAGGCCAAAAGGCTCCCCTCGGGGATCTAAGCCCAGGGTTTCCAGAGAAAAGCCTGAAATAATAACACACTGTTTGAAGGGGTTTGGGTTCGTTTGTTTCTATGCAGTTTTTCTTCCTCATCAGTGTTTCAGTAGCAGGAACCTTCGAGCAGATCCTCAGGCCCATATTGAAGTCCAAATGCAAAGAATCTTAGACAGACACGACACATAATGCACTTAACCAAAAGTGTCTTCTTGGAAAGTTTAAAATCCCAGGATCAGAGGGGGCTGTTTTCCATACAAATAAACTGTCTCCTCAAAGGGTCTTTATAGTCTGATACTGTTAACTACCTATTCATGTCCCTCATGCTCAGCAAATTCTAGCAACCGCAGTGTGATATTTTAAGCTTGACAAACAAAATTATGTGTGCTAGAGAGTGTAGCAACAAAAAAAAAAAAAAATGAAACCCGGAAGCAATGAATAATAATATAAACTCACTTCATCAAACCGGCATAGTCCATTTAGCCACAACATTCGCCTCTTCAAATAAGTCAAAATACGACTTGCTCACAACCCATTTTGTGCAGTAAAAATCAAATGGTAGAAAATGGCGATGGCAATAGACTTCATGGTGCCTCAGATAATTGTGCAGACAACCTGTCCCCGAGAAGCTAAGTCCAGCCTGCTGCAAGTTAAAGCACTAGTTCCATCGGGGAACGGGGGAAGAGAACGAGCCCATAACCCCTTGAGGGGCCCATTCGCCATAGTAAGTTAGTGAGATGGGGGACCCGAACAAGATAATGCTCTCCTTGCCATTCTGACTGGCCGATTTGGATGACATATTTTGGGCATCTCCACTGATTCCACGGCTGCAACTTGTACACCGTCCACAAATCCCCATCTGCAGCTACAGATGGTCCACATTTTTCCCAGTGTTTATAACAGCTCTTGAGGTGGGGGTGGGGAGAATGAAGGTTTCACAGCCAAGCTGCTCTAGTCAGGTGAGTCTTCACTCCTGTTGAGCTGCAACGCTTCCAAGCCAGGCACTTACTTGCAGAGCTCCTTTCCTCTGGGGCCGCGAAACCATGTCTGAGGAGTCAGGCTGAAGATTTTCCGGGAAGCATCGGAGGGTCACTGCGCACTACTTATCTTTGAAACTTTTTGAGTGAGGGGATGTGTTACTCTCATTCTTTCAGTTATGATTAAGACACTGTAGTTTATTTGTCCAGAAGCCAACAGCTATGGGTGCTAACATCATAAAAACTGAACTCAATTCACCATCAGGTGCTGGTGAGAGGCATGATATAGAGTTAGAACGTGTCTGTTCCCACAAAATTCCCTCCAAGGAAAACCCCTCAAAAACAGATAATTTTCCCTTGGTTCCTGTTGATTATTGATATTTTTAAATCATATAATCCTTTTTCATTCTCATTCTCTCTCTCTCTCTCTCTCTCTCTCTCTCTCTCTCTCTCTCTCTCTCGTTCCTGTCCTGTGAACAGTTAATAAGGTTTTTAAACAAGAGCATCAGTGATTCCTCTGGAGAGGTATCAAGTGACTGTGCCAACATACCTTGAAAATCTAAGTGGCCTATTGTTCCTGGACAAGCAGGTGTCTAGATACAAGCTTCTTGCTGCTTCTGAATGACTGGGGTGATAAAGATGTAGCACAAAATTGTCGTTCATTGACTTTCTCCACCTACTCTGACCAGTTCACACTATGAATATCTGAGTGGAACGGACTACTAAATTCATGTCACTTCATGAATACATCACTTAGCTGAATGCTAAGGGGTTCCTGTCCTCATCAAACAGCTCTATGGTAGGCATATCGGTCTTTACAGAGCCACATCCTCATCTTTTTTTTAATTTTTTATTAGATATATTTTTATTTACATTTCAAAGGTTATTCCCCTTCTCAGTTTCCTGTCCACATAAGCCCCCATTCCCTCCCCTCCCCCCTCCACCATAGGGTATTCCCCCATACATCCCCCTTATTGTCCCCCATATTCCCCTGCACTGGGGGTCCAACCTTGGCAGGACCAAGGGCTTCCCCTTCCCCTGGTGCCCCAACAAGGTTCTTCTCTGCTTCATATGCAGTTGGAGCCCTGGGTCAGTCCATGTATAGTCTTTCAGTAGTGGTTTAGTCCCTGGAAACTCTGGTTGGTTGGCATTGTTGTTTTTATGGGGTTGCAAGTCCTTCAACTCTTTCAATACTTCCTCTAACTCTCCCAAGGGGGTCCTATTCTCAGTTCGGTGGTTCGCAGCTAGCATTGACCTCTGTATTGGACATGCTCTGGATGTGTCTCTCAGGAGAGATATCCAGTTCCTTTCAGCATGCATTTTCTAGCTTCATCAATCTTATCTAGTTTTGGTGGCTGTATATACATGGGCCACGTGTGGGTCAGGCTCTGAATGGCCATTCCTTGATTCGCTGCTCTAAACTTCCCTCTTATGGATACTTTTTTTCCCCTTTTAAGAAGGAGTGGGAGATTCCGCATTTTGGTCATCCTTCTTCTTGAGCTTCCTCTGGTCTGTGGATTGCATCTTGGGTAATTCGAGCTTTTTGACTAATATCCACAAGAATTAATGTTTTAGCAGACTTATTCAATTAACATGCAGAAATAATTTAACAGAATGTGTCTCTGACTGCAAACTCTGTGACCCTCCCTCAGTGCTACTCTAGACACCCCTTTGTAGGATTGGATTCCTCACAAGATCTCATAAGAGTTGACCAAGGGACCTTGTGCTGCAGTCCCCTGTGTCCTCCATGTGTTCATGATATCAGTAGGAATAATGTGCAGTAGTCACACCAGCCACTGGCTACAAAACTTGACCCCTTCAGGTGACCTTGGGATGAGAATAAGGGAGAAAAATGTGCTAATGCAGGGAGAGAGTTCACTCCTCACTGGGTACTTCAAGTGCAATAGACCACATTCATAAGCATACATACCCACGCAACTGTTGCTGTTCTAATGTCTGACAAAATATACTTCAAAGTAAAATTAATTAGAAGCAGTAAAGGTCACTTCATGCTGATTAAAGGGATGATCCATCAAAGGACATTGCAGCGTATACCCAGTAAACACGGGTGTCCTCATTTTCATAAAGCAAATGCTCCTCTATGGAAAGACACAAAACATCCTGACCAAAAGTAAATATATAAACAAACATCTAAGTTAAATGATGTTATATGATCAAATATGCCTAATTTCAATTTGGTATCTATACAACATTTTATCCAAACACATCAGAATACATATTTTTCTGATCCCCAAATTCCATGGAACGTTCAAACACACACACACACACACACACACACGATGTACACACACACATGATATACACACACACACGCACACTTTAAATGTTTTATTTTAATTTAAAAAAGAAGAAATTTTGAAGTATGTAAACACTGACAAAAAATTGTCCTGGAAATGAGCCATTAGCAAATGTATAGATGACCCAATGCTGCTGAAGTTATTAGGTACTCAGGAGGTGGAAATTAATTTGACTTTGATATTATACTACACTCTAAAAGATTGAGTGAAGTATAAACATGAAGATGAATGATAAACACTAAAGCTAGAAGAAAATACTAGAACCTCCTGGTGATTGTCAGTACAGAAAGGTTTGCCAAATTAGAAGCCAAAATAGTAGCTTTTTCATGAATATAAATGTTAAAACTAGGACATTCTATTCATAAAAATATAACACATTCTAGGGGTTGGGGATTTAGCTCAGCGGTAGAGCGCTTGCCTAGTAAACGCAAGGCCCTGGGTTCGGTCCCCAGCTCCAAAAAAAAAAAGAAAAAAAAAGATTTGCAAAAATATAACACATTCTAAAGCCACCAAACGGGTTTAAGAACAATCAAAAGGAAAAACAGAAAATGTCTTGAAACAAAACGAAAACACTATAGTCCAAAACCTATAGAAGGAGGCAAAACAATGCCAGGAGAATTATTTGCACTGACTAATACCCACCTTAAGAAAGAAGATAGATCTAAAATTATAATAACTTTAAATGTCAACAATCTAAAAAAGAGAAAATAAAGTAAAAGAAATGACAAAGATTAGAGCAAAAAATATATTGAGTAGAAAATATTCACACTAAACTTTGATATCAGAAAGATGATAAAAATAGACAATTAACTGGGCTACTGGAAAAAATCAAGTAAATAAAATGAGAAATGAAATAAAAGACATTTTAAATCACACCACAGGAATCAAATGATCCATAAGCAACTACTAAAACCGCTATATGAGAATAAATTCATTATCCAGGAGAAATAGATACATTCTTATACGGGAACAATGATTAAATTATGAAAACACAACCTGAAATTAGTGTTGGAGATTTTGAGTCCAATAAACAGAAAGTTACCAAAGAAAAACCCAGGGCCAACTGGTTTCAATGATAGATTCCAATACATCCACAGGAATTAACTTTTTTTCTTTTTAGTCTTTCAGAAGTTATTAAAGAAATCAAAACATTTCCATACTTATTTTATGAGGCCAACATTACGCAGACAAAGATCTCACAAGAAAAGGAGGTTATGGGGTGATTGCCTTGGGTGAGTTCCTGAGGAAGTTCACTGACTCTACAACCTAGTTATAGTTTACATTACAAGGACTATACCCTTATTAAGTGGGATTTGTCCCTGGTATGCAAGAATGGTTCAACTAAAGAAAAATCAGATAATGTAAGATAACATATTAACAGAGTGAAGGCCAAAAATTATATTTCAATGGACAGCAAGAAAAGTCTTAGAAAAAAAGAAATAATTCTTCATGTAAAAAAACTTTTCCACAAACTAGGAACAAAGAGAAATTACTAATTACCTCAGCATTATAAAGGTCATTTATCAAAATCCCACAGCAAATATAATACTCACTGGTAAAAGCCTAAAGCTTATTCTCTGAGATGATGAACAAAACAAATGTAGTCACGCTCAGTGATACTAGTCACCACAGCACTGGGCGCTCTGACCAAAGCAATTAGACAAGAAAAGAAAAAAGTAGGAGGAGGAAGAGGAGGGGGGGGGGAGATGTGAGAGGAGGAGGAGGAAGAGGAGGTAGAGGAGGAAGGGGGAGGAAGAGGAGGAAGAGGAGAAAGAGGAGGAAGAGGAGGAGAGAGAAAAGGACAAGGAGGAGGAGAAAGAGGAGGAGGAGAAAGAAGAGGACAAGGAGGAGGAGAAAGAGGAGGTAAAACCACCCTAATCTTCAGTTTTTCATAGAATGGAAAAGCCAAAATACTACCCCCAAAATCTGTTAAAACTAAAAAAATTAATTCAACAAAGTTTGGGGATACAAAATGCCGTGTTACTTTTGTAGATTAACAATACTTTGAAAAATGAATCAATAAAACAACTTCTCTTATAATTAAATAAAAATGAACCAAATATGTAGGAGTAAGCTTTGCTATGGAAATACAATTCACAACCCTAAATTACTCATAAGAAATTTTATTTATTATTAATTTATGATACGTATAGATTTGCATGAGTTTTTGCGTACCACATCGGGAATATTGGTGCACTGTCTGGTAATATCCTCCTGAAATAATGGTTTAGACAATTTCTGTTGGATAAATTACAGCAATGAGGTTCCTGAATCATACGTCCTTTATACTGTTAGTACTTAAGGGAACATCTATGCTGGTCCCATATCCACCAGCAAGGGAGTTCCAGTTGCTCTACATTCTATCCAACACTTTTTTTTAATCTCTTTGTGTTTCCATTTGTATTAAAATATTTTCATAAAATACATTTTGATTATGTTTCCCATCCCCCAACTTCTCCCAAATTTCCTCTATCTCCTAACCTGTACAGCCTTAACTTTTATGTCTTTTTCTTTCGAAGAGTGAAACTAACAATGAACAAAAACTAAAAGCACACAAGAAAGCTCCCCCCCCCAAAAAAAAACTTCAAACAAACAAAAGGCCAGAAAAGGGCAAAAGGCCAGAATGAAAGAAAAAGTTCATTCAAAATATCATTGACTTTGTTTTGCTTTGGTCAACTGCTTCTGGTGCGTTGATACACTACAGGAGACTGCATTAGCTAAAATAGATTTTTCCTTTGTTATCACGTAACAATTGAAAACAGCTTCTTAGTTAGGAGTGAAAATCTATGGCCAGTTTCCTCTCTCAATGGTTGGACCTGTGTGGCTTAAACCTGGGCAAGTCTTGTACACAAAGCCATACACTTTAGTGTTCATATGCACTTTGGTCATGTTGTATCATGGAGACATTGTTTACTTGGGAACACACAGGAGACAGGTCTAACCCTTGAGAGAGGAAATTGGACATAGGGAAGGGCTTTAAGGAAGGCATCTCATTTAGGGCTAAATGCTATGAGTTCCCCCATTCTTTCTGCTTTGTGGAGTCATGGGTCTCTGTTTCATTCTTTATGGACTACAGGAAGAGACCTCTCTGACTTGGGTTGACTGAGGAGTCGATCTACAAATAGAGCTGTCCTAAGGAATCACTGTATTGTTATCTTCCTTTATCAGAATAATATACTAGGTTTTCCGCTGGGGGCATTACATACCTACTCAGGTGTCTGGCCACTTGATCAGTGTCAAGTGTGTGTCCCATCTCATGAAGGGAACCTGCAGACCAGTCAAAAAGTGGTTGATCACACACTAAACATCTGTGCTATTAGTGCACAAGCACAATGTGGGGCTTTAGGTAATACTGATGATGACCATATTGATGATGACCTTACTACCCAACACTTTTGATTGGTCGCCTCTTGAAAGCCAGCTGTGGGCAGTTGTGCAATAACGCCTTTTTTTACTGATGTGCAGGTGTACGGTGATATCCGTTTCACTGATACTCCTCAAATGAGGAGTTGCTGCTGAGGACTTCTATAGCTCTTCAACATCCTCGGACCTTCTTTGGAGAAACGCCTAGTCAAGTCTGTCAGTAATTTTCTCTTCGCTTCATTAGTTTTCTCCACACCACAGATTTGTAGGAATTCGTTGTATACTTTAGAAATTAAGGGGATCTCACAATAGATATTCTTGGCACAATGACAGTTACATTTTTTAAAGAAATACATGTAATCACAAGAATTGTTAAAAAAAATGCAGTGTTATTATGTTGCTTGGGCTAGACTCAGACTCAGTTTTGATCAAATCAGTATTGATGAGAATGAACGTGGAGAATACTGATGGCCAAGTAAAGTGCGGCAGGGTCAGTGAGTTTTAATGCACCCTTACAATCAACTGTTCATCATCCTGAAGGGACAAACAGTAGCCATGCATATGAACATGGTCAACACTCACAGATAAAGAACGTGAATGGAGCCACTGCACACATTAGGTACAATAATGTCCATATATCAGGTTTCCGAGCCTACGAGTAACCGCATGGGAATACATCCACGTGTGATAACAGTATGTTGAATTGCACTGGGATGACAAACACAAGTGTGGGACAGTGTCTAGACATGTGATTAAAAGAGGGGAATTCCACAGGGCAGGAGCACCCATATATCTGCAATGTTGCATTTCTTTAAAGAGGTTATTGTTACAAGCATACATATTAAATCATTAATTTGATAAGACCAAACTTTTAATCATGAATTTTCTCTAAGAAGGGAGGTCAACCGTGTGTTCAGGGTGTTATGTTTGGTAAACAGGTGACAGTAACAATAACAACAACAATAAAAACAAAAACCCTGCACACCTACAGTGAGGTAGGAAAAATTCAAGTATAGAAAAATATAAGTATTCTAGATGCTCTAGACTTCCGGTGACAAGTATCTCTCAGACTGGGTAGCTTCTGTTTTTGTGCTTGGAGTTTATGTGTCCATTTTCAGTAAAAATAAAAAATTAAAATTAAAAAAAGATAGATTCCATGTACCAATATTCTGCACTACTGTCTCTTGTTGCTAAGTAACTTTTCTTCAGGGGACATCTACAGATACGAAGTTTCTCTCGTCCTTCTAGGGCAAATGTTGAGCTTTGGAAGATGCCTTTTGTATTTGGGGTGAAAAATCTACTGATTTCATTGCTGGGATGCCTGACTTCCACTTCTGCCAAGAGCATATTTATTTATTTTAGATCTAACCAGTTGGCAGTGACTTCTGTTCTCAGCATGGCTGACTAAAATTAAGAGTTCATGCAGAGCGTGTGTCTCCCACCCAGACTAGCCTCTAGCACTCCTGCTGTCCCTTTTGAATTCTGATCTATCAAGAAAATTATCTGGGTCTTTGCTTTGTCCCTGTCTAGAGAATACAGACAATTAGATGGCTATGATAACATTTGTCATCAAGACTCTTAACAATGAAAAAGTAAGCCAAATATTATGAGATTTCTCGGGTTGATTTTTGAAATGAAAATATTCTCTCGGTTATGACCAGAGGTAGGAAAGCTTGTTACCAATATTTGCTCTTAAAACTTACATAAAGGTGTTTATCGTTCTGAGACAGACCACATTACTTAATGTGATAGTTCCCGGTTCTATCCATTCTGCTGAAAATTTCATAACTCCATTTGCCTTCAGAGCTGAGTAAAATGACACGGCGTAAATGTGCGACATTGACATTACCTGCTCTGTTGATGGGCACCAAGGTGGCTCTATTTCCCTGGTATTGTGGATAGCGCAGCAGTAAGTGTGAATGTGCCAGTGTCTCTGTGGTAGGAAATACGTGGTACATGTACGTGTTCAGGAATGATGCGGCTGGGTGATTTTCCCACAGTGCTTGGACTAGTTTGCCTTCCTGACAGCAGCGGATAAGCAGTCTTCTCTCACCAGCATCTGTTGTCGTGTGTTTTCTTGGTCACATACATCTTAACTGAGATCTGTGAGAATGTCAGAGTGGTTTTGATTTGCATTTCTCTGATGTCTAAGGATGCTGAACATTTCACACACACACACTCTCTCTCTCTCTCCCACACACACACTCTCTCTCTCTCTCTCTCTCTCTCTCTCTCTCTCTCTCTCTCTCTCTTTCACATACACACACACACACACACACACACACACACACACACACACAATGTATATTGGACGTTTTTTGCTTCTTCTGTTGAGAACTGTCTGTTCATTGGTCCATTTGTTCTCATATGTAGATCCTAACTACATATAGATACATACTAGGTTGTGTGTGAATAGAGGAGGTTGTGAGAGTGGGTATAACTACAAAACTAGACAGGATTCCCTGAGGGGGCACAAACAGATTGGGAATGAGTAGGATGAAAGGTCTCAGGTGGCTTGAAAAGTGGGAAGGAGGCTAAGGGGGAGGAGCTTACTGACGAGGTTGGGGCTCTGATGAAGGCAGAGAGAAACAACAAATTTTGCTTGAAAATTCCATCATGAAACCTAATCGTTTATAATATAGTAATACTTCACTTCAGTAAGTGACTACAGGGCTGGAGTCTGCCTCTGCCCTTTCTGTTACTCCGGCTCTCCCACCTCACAGTGCACCCAGCAGCTCAGCAAGCAGTCTGTGGCATGTGTGTAGCGGAAGAGAGATTTGTGTGGTGTCTTATCAGGATGAGTAAATGGCTGAGGAAGATTGCAATTAGTGAAGGGATGAAGTGAGTGTATGCTCACTTTAAAGCAACTCATGGCCACAGAGGTAGGTACCTATATGGGAGGCCATGGCTGCTTACTTCTTTCTGTACACGAAGTGTTTTATCTGATCTCGGGATTTTGTATTACGTTGGTCACTACTGCAGAGATAAGCCATTTCTTCAGGGCAGCTTTTACTAGTAACAAAACTGAGATAGATGAGGGATGGATAGATAGATAGATAGATAGATAGATAGATAGATAGATAGATAGATAGATAGATGATAGATCAATCGATAGATGAGATGGATGGATGGATAGATAGATAGATAGATAGATAGATAGATAGATAGATGATAGATCAATCGATAGATGAGATGGATGGATAGATAGATAGATAGATAGATAGATAGATAGATAGATGATAGATCAATCGATAGATGAGATGGATAGATAGATAGATAGATAGATAGATAGATAGATAGATAGATAGATAGATAGATGAGACAGACAGACAGACAGACAGGAAGGAAGGAAGGAAGGGAGGGAGGGAGGGAGGAAGGAAGAAAGAAAATTTATAACATAATTTACTCTGATTTGATTTTTGGCAGGAAATGATAGTAGTCTCCCTTATCAAACTCCTTAAATCCCAGCATCCCACTCTAAGGTTGCAGGGAGGAAGAGGGGACTTTACCATGTCCTGAAGGAAGCTGACTCTTGATTGGTATCTTATTGAGCACTCAGGACTGACAAGCACATAAAGCATCCGTATTTTGCTACGAGGGCAATCGAAGCACAATTCCGTATCCAGTGCCGTGAAGAATAAGCAAGAACACCAGACTCAAATCCAGGTCTGCCTAAACCGGTTTCTCACATCTCCTGCATTAGGCTACCCCATTCCTTCACTAGAACAAACAGTGTGGATACTTTCTGACCCCCCCAGGAGCTCCAGCTTAGTTAAAAAGACCTCTCTGGTTCTTAGGTCCCTAAATCTCTCCCCTTTCTAAAGCAATTCTTATTCTGTTCGAAGTGCTTTCTAAATGTCTAAGATGTCTGAAATATTCTGAGGAAACTGCCTGGCCTCGTCTTGTTCACAGTGATGAATCTAGACACTCAAAACCACCTCCATGCAACAAAATACTTGGAAGACTTTAAGAGAACTACAGAAGAGGGATTTCTACTTAACGGAAGTGCTTTTTCATTTTTATAAACTTTTATAAACCTGAGCATTTAAATGACAGATTAAAATGCCTTTCTGTGGACTTTATCCATTTTGTGACTTTTTAAATTGTAGACCTTTAAAAAAAACTGATATAATTAAACCAAAACGTTGCATGTTCTCAATCTTTAAAACTACAAGATCAACCCTGAACTATGCAAAAGATCACACACATCCAACATAAAAATTTTGTTTAGTAATTGCTTCATTAATTTTGTTAATAATTGCAAAGCGGTTGACAGTTGTCAAAATATTTCAGCATTCTCTCTCTCATTAAGTCCTGATGGTTTCTGTGGATAGACACCATGACCCAAAGCAACTTGAAGGGAAAACAGTTCATTTCCTCTTACTCTTCCAGGTCCCAGATGGTTGTCGGGGGAAGTCAGGCTGGCAACTGAGGTAAAATGATATAGCATGCTTCTTCCTGGCTCACTCGCTGACTCCTTCCCCCTCAGCAAGCTTTCCTGTACGATCCAGACCCACCTGCCTAAGGATTGAGCTACCCCAGGCCCTCCCACATCAACACCAATCAAGACAATTCCTAACATATATGGCCCCAGGCTAATATGATCAAGGCAATTCTTCAACTGAGGTTTCCCCTCTTCAGGTGGTGCTAGGGTCTTGTCAAGTTGACAATTAAAAAGTACCCAGTACGATAACTTTAAAAAAAAATTGTAACACAATTTCCCTAATCTTCTAGTACAAAAGCTTGGCATTCGTGGACTTTTAATATTGAGCTGAATATTTTATATAACAACTGAGTATTTTATATATTATATTACATATAATATATAAGCAGATACAGCTTGGATACTTTCCATCCAATAAGTACACCTGTGTAAATCATGCCCGAAGGAAGAAAGAGGCTCTGTCTAGGCAGGATGCTGCATGCTTGTTATCCTGCCTCTCTGGATGCTGAGGGGAAGAGATCTGGAGTTTAAGACTTGCTGGGGCTACATGGAGAAACACTGGAGGAGACAGGGGAGAGAGGGATAGGCGAAGAGAAGGAAAGAAAGGAAAAGAAGAAGAGAGAGGGAGGGAGGAGGGAGGGAGGGAGGGAGGGAGAGAGAGAGAGAGAGAGAGAGAGAGAGAGAGAGAGAGAGAGAGAGAGAGAGAGATAATGTCCCCACTGACATCTCCTGGTCTTTTCCCCTACCAAGGTAACCACTATGTTGATTCCTCACAGGTCACAAGTCACAAGTTACAGTTTGTTTGCTTGGGCTAGCATGGTACAGATTGTCTGTTTTCTTTATAAGCATGAAAAAATGAGGTAGGAGACTACAGTGCCTCACCATGGTTACCTGATTCCCCTACCTCCTAGCTTCAGTTCTCCTCCCAACAGTGGTCCACATTTGCCCACACTGATACACTTTCCTTCAGTGCCCTGGGAAACAGAGATGTTGTATTCTACCTGTGTGTATGTCCATTTAATAGTAAAAGGCAGATGCAACGGTCCACCTGGTTATGAGTTTCCAAAATAGCATTTATATTTCAGTTTTACTGAACCTACTAATAGCAACAGAACAGACGTTCGCAGGCATAACAATGGCATCGGTGATATTCCAGGGAGCAAGCACTACTCCTGGCTGCTCAATCCACTCTGCTTGTTGGGAAAGAATCTCATCCTTAAAAAGGCAGGAAAGAAAACTCTATGTTCTGGACAATTTTCAGTCCCTGTCATCCCACCATTAAATATTACATTTACATCAGCTTCAATGCAACACAATCTGTCTGCCTGAGTCCAATGAGATGGTTCTCATTGTATGTAAACAGAAGCAGGGGGACTTCAGAGACAATGGCTGCTAGAGGAACAAAAGACAGTGGACCGCCAACAGGCATCCATTAGATAATGAAGTTAGCAGTCCCTATAAGAAATTACACATTTATTTACAAAGAAGAAGGCAAGAGGTAACATAAATCAGTATTTCTTGTGGCCTTTCTTTGATGCTGTTACCTTTACAAAGTTATTTCATGGCAACTCCCGCTCCCATGTGAGAGCAAGTCAGTGTGGGCCAACAATCACCGTAAAAACACATTGTTTAAAGGTACAGCAGTTATGATTCAGACCCCAGTATTTTGGCCCACGGATAGAATTTATAGTAGCCGTGATAATTTTAGAGAGAAAATAGGTAGATATTCTGCTAATACGGTTCATTTCATTTACCTACAGATAACGTGCCTACAGCGGCCGAAGACTCCTATGATGGTGTAGAAAACAATCTCACCCTTAAAAAGGCAGGAAAACAAGCACATTAGTAGGTGACTATAAAATTTAAAAAGTAAAAACAATTCGTGATTGAGGTCATGTCAAAACACTATTCCCACGACTCCCTGAATTATTCAGAAATATAATGAAATTTCAGAAAACATCAGATGCTGCAGGTACACGAAGATAATTTTGTTTTTATAACCAATTTCAGGCAGATAAATACTAGAATCCTTTCCAATTTCTCCTCTATGAAACTGAAGTGTCACCAAGATTTACAGCCTCCTCAAGTCCCCTCTTCACGGGGACATTCATTTACATAAACAGATAATCCTAGATAAAAATTTCCATTAGACAAAGGTGAAATGGATCAATTTTCTCTGCCAAGACAAATCTTAAATCTTGAACAGATAGGGTCATTATTACACCAGCCCTATTTCAGAAATAATGTATTTTTTTTTAAAAATCGGCCGATAGCAGCCATTTCCAGCTTTCCAATTATCTTTAAGAAAAGCTTATTCTGTGCACAATAAAGCACATTACTGCACAATATGATACAGTCCATAAAGATCACAATGTTTTATGAAAGGTTAAGGAAAGCTCAGCACATTTAGGGGAATGTCATAACCCGAAAAGTCTTTCAAGACTTAGGTGATGCTGAGGGCGTGTTGTGCACACAGGCCTGGGCAAGGCACCTCAGAGAAGCCAGTGCCATGATGGTCACATTGTGTACACTGGATTCCTACAGAGACAACAGCGTAGGGAATCAAATCAAAAGAAATAGCTCTCCAGTTGATGGGCTCAACCCAAATCCACTCACCTGAGAACTCATCCTGGCAGAAAAGCAACTCTACTACTGCCCTGGTACCCAGTGGTCTGCTTCTGCCTTTGCTTGTCAAGCAACTTTTCCATGAGTGTTTGTTTGTTTGTTTGTTTTTTTCAAACCTTAATAAGACTTTGAAGAGCTGAGGAAGGTCTCAGTTTTCCTTCATTCTTTGAAAAAGGTTCCAGTCAGTTTTAAATGACTAAGAAGAAGTTGTGTGTCCCATGATACCCTTGTGATTAAATCAAAGAAGTGAAAATCCTTGAACCCATGACATAAAAAATTAAGAGCTTAGGACCTCCATATTTTGTGCCGAAGTAACCAATCATTGTTCAAACCAGTCCAGTTCCTGGGACTGATGCTTCTTCATCAAGTTCAGAGAGTAAGAGTTCGTCCGACATCGCTTTGAAAATGCACCAAGCTATACTTTAGGTAAAGGAACACTCCACCCAACCATCCGTCATTATCTAGGAATGGCTGAGATACATACTCACCAACCCTCTAACTTACCCTCCCCCACCGCCCCACACGCTCCAGGACGGGAAAACGTCTGCATCTTCTGGAAGCTTTAAAAGAGGGAGTAGTGTTAAAAGAGAATCGATCCATAAACCTTAAAAAAGTAAATATCCATAAATCTTAAATCTTCTAAATCAAGCAACTAAAATCAGATTCCTTACCCTTAGCCTAATCTGAGTCCAGTTAGATACTGAAGCTTAATTTTAAATTTTTATTTGCTGAAAATTTAGAGTTGAGTCAAATACCTTCCTCTTTCTTTAATTGGATAGATCATCTGGGAGAAGCCAGAGGTGGACCCGAGAAACAGTTACTGTGTCCCACATTTCCCAAGTACAAGCTTTTTTTTTTTGGTTCTTTTTTCCGGAGCTGGGGACCGAACCCAGGGCCTTGCGCTTCCCAGGCAAGCGCTCTAACCACTGAGCTAAATCCCCAGCCCCAAGTACAAGCTTCTTATGTAGTGAACCAGAAAGACAAGGAGGGAAGATGACACTCATTGGTCATCTGGATGATAGATATTTACATTTTTTAAATGAATGGGATTTGGATAACTCGCTCAAGAGATTTTAGAGCTACGCCCGTTAGACAGCATGGAGGCAAATCTTATCTGGGCTGGACATTTTCACAGAAAGACAGAAAGCTAAGCCCGGTTTCCCTTCTAAAGCTTCCCATCCTTGGTAGGCTTTGAGTACGCCCATACAGGTGGTGAGTATGCCATCAGCGATGTCAACAGAAGTCTTCATGGAGTGTAGAAGTCCAAGGACAGTGAAGTCTTATTCAGGAAGCACTTCCTTGCTTGGGTCCTTTCTGCACACGCCCAGTAAATAAGAAAGTCGAGAGAACATTCAGGAGAAATTTCTCAACAGTGTCCATTTATCTGGTTATGAGAAGAATAATCAATGAGGACAGAAAATGAGTCTTCAGTTGTGTAATAAGAAGGAAAAATGAGGGCTGGAGAGATGGCTCAGTCATTAAAGGCTAGGCTCACAACCAAAAATATAAGAAGGGAAAATGATTATTATATGCTTAAAATTAACACAGCAGACACACTGAAATTTTGGTAAGTAACTACAGTGAGAATTGGGACAAGAGTAGGGATTGGTAGGCAGGAAGCTGTAATGTGCGCAAAGCAACTTTCAGTTCTTTTAATAAAATTCACCACAAACTCACCAATGTTTGATGCAGACAAGCATTTATTGGTCATGTGGAAATCAGGGGAGTAGGACAGTAAGCTGAAGGGATACACAGATGCTGCCTACAACACTTAGAACAGACTGTCAGTATACCATTAGTGACACCAACAGAGGTCTTCATGGTATGTGGAAGTCCAAGGTCAGGGAGGTCAGGCCTGGTGGCAACCTTACCTGTCAAAGTAAGACAGTCGTTGGGTGTCTACATATGACAAGTCTTGCAACTTACTTTTGGTTTTTCAGGGGACCTTTATAAGAAGTCAAGAGGCAAACTGTGGCATTGTTTTACTAGCACACTTTTCTGAGTGAAGTACACCTTAAATGTCATGTTAACTTTTTATGTGCACGTAAATAGCTATTATTTCCGTTGCTGGGGTATCCGTCGTAACGTCTAATGATGCGGAGATTGTCGCCTTCTAAGACTCACAGCTGGGTAGCTACATGGCTCAAGGCAAAAGCTTATTTCAAAACCCATTGCTTTAGGAGGCAAATGTTTATTAAAACATATATCTATTAAAAATATATGACGCATCATTGCTCATTCACTGTGTTGCCGTGCCAACCAGTATTTCCAGCAAGGCTTTTGGAGTTGATACCTGACAAACCTGGCAAGGTCCATGGACTTATCATATACCAGTCCATCAAAACATAAATAAATCCCGGTGACCAGAAAGTAAGTCACAATAGGTGCCTGAACAACAATCCATCGATTTGTGTTTCTACAGGCTGGGGGTGCGGGGGGGGGGGGGTGGCTGCTGCGGCCAAATTATTTCCAGCCTTGTAGGGAAGTGACTGTTCAAAAGGAATAACTGCTTGATCTCCCTGTAACAGAAGTTGTATGAATTAATAATAAAGGTGCGGTAGGTGTGGCCGGGAGTTGTAAAATATGGCTGTGAAGATGGGAGAAAAAGGAGAGACTAGCAACTGAGCTCATGAGGACTTGAGTAAACATGTACTAACCCTTGGAAGTAAGCCATAATTCCCCTTTGGAGGGTCTCATGGCATTGCTTCGGTCCCAGGATTCAGACCCTGCACTTTAGGTCAGCCTGACTAATGAATAAAGACTAAGTAAACTAACTAACTAGCTAACTAGCTACTTGGCTTGGCATGTTAATGTCCACTATGCCCACTTGTAAATCTAGCTACTAACCAGAGGCAGGAGGATTGAGTGTTTGAGGCTAACTTGGATGTGGTGATTAAATGAGAATAACCTTCATAGGTTCAGATGTTAGACTACTTGATCACGAGTTGTACTGCCTGGTTCTGTGTGTCAACTTGACACAAGCTGGAGTTACCACAGAGAAAGGAGCCTGCCTTGAGGAAATGCCTTCCTGAGACCCAGCTGTAAGGCATTTTCTCAATTAGTGATCAAGAGGGGAGGACCCCTTGTAGGTGGAGCCATCCCTGGGCTGGTAGTCTTAGGTTCTATAAGAAAGCAAGCTGAGCAAGCCAGGGGAAGCAAGCCAGTAAGTGACATCCCTCCATGGCCTCTGCATCAGCTCCTGCTTCCTGACCTGCTTGAGTTCCAGTCCTGACTTCCTTTGGGGATGACCAGCAATGTGGAAGTGTAAGCTGAATAAACCCTTTCCTCCCCAACTTGCTTCTTGGTCATGATGTTTGTGCAGGAATAGAAACCCTGACTGAGACACCAGTCAATGGACTTGTTTGGGAAGAACCAAGAGGGCCTAACTGGAGGAGGTGTATCACTGCGGGGGTAGGGAGGACATTAAGATTTCAAGATCCCATATCCTTCCCAAGAGCTCTCTGCCTCCTGCTTGTGGATCAAGATGTAAGCTCTCAGCCACCGCTCCAGTGCCACACCGCCTGCCTGCTGCCATGTTCCCTGCCATGGTGGTCATGGACTCACCCTCAGAAACTGTGACCCAGCCCAAATAAACTTTCTTCTATAAGTTGCCTTGGCCATGATGTCTTCTAGGCAATAGCAAAATCAACTAAGACACTGGGAAACACAGCAAGACTTGGCCTCAAGAACAACAAAGGATGTTTCCAAGATTGTTTAACCCATAAATTTTTCAATAATCTAAAATAAATTGTTGATGAAGATATATATTTGGTTTAGACCCAGAAGTTTCATAAACATATGTCGCACTGAATCAAAATCGTTTTAATCGCGTTTATTTTTCCTTCTGCCATCCAACTTCGCACAATTATTTTAATGCTATTTTAATCAGGCTAGACAAAGAAAGGCAGAGATGCAAATGTTCAAAGAAGGTGGATACAGCTAGACATGTGGAAATGCTTTTTCAGCATGGTTGAAATTTGAGGTTTAAAATAAGACTTATTTCATACCTTGTGATTCATCACTCTGTTGTCACGGCAGTGTAGAAGCAATTTAAAGGGTCCCTGCTAGAGAGCACTGCTGAGAAGCTAAGCCAGCAGCTTTCTCTGAATGAATGGCCCAGAGACTTTCTATTTACCTATTCAGTTGTTTGTTTAGTTGGCATGTGTATATGTGTATGTGTGAGTGTGAGTGTGTATGCACATTTACAGGTGTACCGTGCAGAGGCCAGAGAAGGATGTCTGTTTTCCTACTCTGTCATCATTTCTACCTTATTTCCTTGAGGTGGGTCTCTCATTGACCCGAGAACTAGACTAGTGGTCAGCAATAGCCAATAATTCTGTCTCCACTCTTCATTGTGCTGAGATTACAGATCTACATGGTCATGTCCAGTTCTTTTTCCAAGGGTTCTAGGATTGGAACTCAGGACCCTCTGCCTGTTTAGCAAGCACATTTTAAAAATTTACTTTTTACTTTATTATTTTGCGTGTATGGGTGTTTTCCCGCACCCATGTATTTATACTCTTGTGTATGTGTGCACTGCATGATTTGGGGTAAATATAAAATAATATGTTTTCTTTGGAGCTTTATCAAACAACCTTGATGTTACCTATCTCTTTTCTCATCCTCCTCCCACTGCAGTATCCTCCTCTCTGCTCCCCAGTTGGAACCCCTTCCTTATTATTCTGTCTCTTACCTCTTAGCACCTATATCCTGCTCTTCTCAATTCTTACAGAAACTTTCTAGGGAAATTCCATCTCCTTACCTTTTCTAGATTCCCAAGGCTTCCCACTTCCCTAGCTCATGGCTCCATCAAAGTCCATCTTCAAACATTTCTCTCTGTTTTAATAATTTCCTTACTCCAAATCTCCAGCTTCTCTTGAACTCCAAGTATACTCCCATCAATATATTTGGCCCACTGGCAAATTTGGGGTAACTCCCTTCTCATCTTCCTTGATGTTATCACTATTTGCTAAGTATCTCTTGTCTTATGTTGAACTTCTTCAAAGCATTAAGCATGGATGTCTTGGGGAGGACCATTTTTATCCTGCTCTTAAAAGATACTCATTTTTCCTCAGAAATGAGGTATAATTATTCAAAATCTGTAGAACTAGTTCTAAAGTTCTGGTTACAACCCACCTCATCGATGCTGGTCCAGGATCTTCTCTGTGGAGTTGCAACTCAATAATCAAACACCATTGGGTAATAAGGCTGCCTGACTGCCTGAGTTCTTGAACCTCAGCTGAGTACTTTATACATTCAGTGAATCTATATTTAAGGGAATTCTCTCCTAAGTTTCAGTGGTGACAAGTTCAGATCACAGCCTACTTTTGAGAAGGACAAAAACAAAACACCCTTGTGACCATGAGTACAGTACACAACCTTTTCATGCATAATTCAAGAATCAAAGCATGTGACGTCGTAGGGTGTTATCTCTTGGTGAGCTCTGGGAGGAGGGGTCTGTTTGACAAATGCTTTCTCAGTGAGAAGTCCAGGCAGCAGAAGGATTGAGTCTACTGCACTAGCCTTGAAGCCATAAGCCTGTGATTTCATCTCCTACTGATATAGACCCTTGGAGAAAGGATGGACTCTCAAGGGATAGAAAGGAGTGAGGGGAGAAAATGGAAAAGGAAGAAAACCGAAAAATTATTTGGGCAGCTAGTACATGCTGGATCATATAAGATGCTCTCGGGCTAGTATACCATGCTGTCTTTAAAACTAATATACCCTAAGTGGTGTAAGGGTAGTGACAAAATTTTAATGAGGTTCAAAAAGAAACCTAATAAACCCTCCTAGGTTGGGACAATGGATATGGTCATCTCTTGGTTCACAGGGATAAGGGTCAAGATGGATGAAGATTATGTATAACTGAAATCGTTAATACATTAACCCAAAACCTGATATCAAATACAGACACATTTCCTTAGAGTTATAACTAGTATTTAGGGACACATTTACCACTCCACAGATGTCCCCGAATGTAAAAATAACCCTCGTGAAACTCATTAGGAACACTAACTACCACAAGGGCTGCTTGGTGAGAAACTGCTAAAGGTTTGCTAATAAACAGCCTCACTCCTGTTTGCTCCCTGGCTAATCTCTCGCTTTTAAACGTTACACAAGGACCGTGTTAGAAGACATTCTCCATCCTTCCGTCTCTTCCTCCCTTCCCATTGTTACTGAATTTTTTTAGTCCTAATGGTTCCTGAATCTACACCTGTTCTCTTCCACTGCCTTTGTTCGCACTACATTATACTTTCTGCCCCTGGTGTCCAATGGGTCAAATATGTACTTAGAACTAACCTGAGTGCTAACTGGGAGGGTCCGTGAGGTGTAGAAGTTATGTCTGGTTCTACCTCCCAGTTCTGTGCTCCCAGAAATAAGACTCATACTCAAAATATATTTACAAATACCTTGGGCATATAGGTAGGCTCTGACTATAATCATAACTTAAGATGACCCATTTATTTTAACCTACATTCTGCCATACAGCTGGTTCCAGGCGCCCACCTCTATCCCAGAATCCTTTCTGCCGCCCAGATGTCCCACCTCCTACTTCCTGCCTAAGCCATAGACCATAGGCTTTTTAATTGGCAGGTGATCCATCCATACAAAACACAAGATGTTCTATCTACGGTTAGGTATTAGGCAGCTTTAAGCAATGGGAACCTTAAGTGTATGAATATTTGCACCGATGTAGGATAATTTTCATGTTTTGTGAATTTAGTTCTTTTTATAGTGATTGAAAAAGAGAAAAGAAAAGCTCAGCTAGTTGAGCAATATCCACGGTAAAAGAGCAATGGTATGCCGATTTGGATTTCCCACAATTCCCAAGCCTCTTTTGTTTACTTTCCACGGCCTTTAAAGAAGGACACAAAGGCAATGTGTGCTCGGAACAGGGATTAAAAGCAAATATAATTTTGCTTTTCCATTATATTACAAGACAGAATATGAAGGCTGCACAAGAGTAGACTTACCCCTTCCACCACGAGTAAAGGAAACGGAAACCCAACCACTCGTGCGCATGCGCGCGCATGCGCAGTGCATGCTTTTCCCATTATTTTGTCAGGCAAGTCTTCATGAACTCTCTGGTCTGGGTTTCATCTTAGCTGTTCTCACTTCCTTTATATCTCTTGCTCTCAGCCAACTGATTCATCACATTAATAGCAGAATATCTCTTAAGCTTCAGATTTTAAGCCAGTCCTCCTCACATCTGAAACCAGCTCTGTTGCTTACTCTCTTGGGGATTCTGAGTGAGCTTTCTAACCTTTCTTTCTCTCAGCTTCCTCACTGGAAAGCAAACGTTTCGGGGCTGAAGAGATGGCTCAGGAGTTACGAGTGCTACTGTCTTGCAGAAGATCTGGGTTCAGTCCCCAGCACCCAACCACCTGTACCCTGTTCTGACCTCTACAAGCTCCTGCATGGACTTAGTATACATGCATACACTCAGGAACACACACAAAATATTAAATAATCAAACATTTTAAGGAAACATATGAGAATGTCCTCCTTTTACGACATTTGAATCGAATGTATACAATGATACCTGTAAGGCATTAGGGAAGTGTCTGGTACGTACTACATTATCTACAGGTATTTGATATCAGGCAGTCTTCTCTTATCTGCTATTCAGTTTTAATTACCTATGGCCAACTATATTGTGCGAATGTTAAATTCCATAAATAAATCTTAGAGCAGTATTTCATTCTAGGTAGCATGATGAAATCTCATGCCACCTGCCTAAAACAAGAAGCATCTCTTTGTCGAGTATAACCACACTATATATGCTAATTTGCCCCAGCCCGAGAGGCAGTCAGTGGAGGATGGGGACTACATAGGAGAGAATGGGGGACAAGAGACTCGAAGAAAGACGTCACGACAAGAGTCTGATCAAGGCAACAAATTTTATTTTTTCCCAAGGCTGAATTTATACCATAGCAGGGGTAACAGAGGGAGGGGGGAAGTGAGAAACATCTACACAAGCCAAGGACACAGTGCTTTTGTGGTCAGCCGATGTCAACAGGATGCTGGTTTCTCAGAAAGGTCACAAGTTTGTCATATCATTAGACAACCTGACCACCAGTTTGTATTAGCCTTCTACAGCTGGCTGGGGATTTTCCATCGTCCTGACCTCTTAATGAACCCAGTCACATTTAACTCTAACTATAATATTAACATCAATAATGGAGGGTTTTAAGGGCATCGCTCCCAACACTACTTCAAGGCCGATTAGGCTTGAAGTAGCCTTCTTGGTTATCAAGTTGAGGTGTCATAGTGCTTGTACTCAAATGACTCTTACTTGATGTAAGGACCCCACAGCACCAGACTTGTGGTGAAGGGGGAGGCATGAGGGTATAACATGTACGTGTACACAGTATGTCCTGAGGTCCAGAGCACAGGAGAAAGAACTCATGGTGTAATGAAAACCAGGACTCCCAGAGGTGGGGAGAGATACGGTAACCGCTCAGAGTGGACTGTGCTAGATTTACAGTGAGAGGAGCTCCAGCAGATGCTAACAGATCCTGTCGGATGGTGGAGAGACTGTTGTGTATCAAGTCAGCAAAAGCTTGCTGCAGAACACTAATGAGAAAAGAACTTCGTGAGGAAAAACTCCAGTGGATCCCCAATACATCCTTCCTCTGTGGTTAATGAAGTCCTGATACGTGGGTGGGGTTTAACTACCTAAAGGCAGGGGGAATTTTACTCTGTGGTAACAAGGTCTGGTGCTCAAAACTGGGATGGTGATACTACGAATTCCTCCAAGAGTGGGGACCTTTAAGTGAGATAAGAACATGAAGGGTCCTGTGGAGAACAACCGTAGCAGAATGTGCACTGAGCCAGCCCCAGCTTGTAATAATGCAGTTCCAAAAAAGCAGCGTGTCCACGCGACTTAACCCCAGACTAACAGTCAAGATGACTTACGGGAGTCAATGCGAGCTGCAGGGTCCAGCAGTTCCAACACATCAAAACCGTGGCATAAAGTTAAAGCACCTCAGGCAGAGAAGGAGATAGTAAGAAAATAGAACTTACAATGATAAAATAGAAACTTAATTTAGAATAATGACAACGAGTATGGGTATAGTCCATGGACGTGGGCAGTGTGAGACTTGGTGTAGGCATGAGCCATTTTTTAAAGGTTTAAAGCATTAAGTAGAAGCGTTACTTTACAAAAAAAAATACAAATAATACTTTTAGAGATGAAACACAATGTGTGGGATAAAAAAACCCAGAAAGGACTAATTGGCCAGTTACACATAGCAAGAAAAATACGTAGGTAAGCTGAAAGTTATAGAAATTAAAATCCAAAATGAAAACTTGGAGACTTTAAAAATATATATATATGTATATATATATGTATATATATTAAGCGCCAATGAGCTATGGAGCAATTATAAACTGCCTACTGTATATGATATAAAAATTCACAAACAGGAAGGACCCTGAGACAGGAAAAGTTTGAAGAAACTGTGGCAAGTTTTTTCCTAAGTTTGATTTAATAGTAATAAAAAAGGGCAGTATTCTTATAGATCGAAGAAGAAAATAGATAACAACAAACAACCCATTTAGGAAAGTGAAACTGTAATTTGAATCCATTCCTTCAACCACACCTCAGACCCAGGTGATTTTATTAAAGAATTAAGCCATTAAGAAAGCAATCTTGCTGGCTCAGACCCGGCGAGATGTGCCCACTGGTGCATAATTACGAGACTTATGGAGATAACCAACCACCTGCTCTCTCATCAGATCTGAGGCCCACCCAGAATTTCTGTCTGGCACCTTAAACTGATCAAAAGCCCACAGATAACTGGGCCAAGGAGATGGCTCAGCCAATAAGGATGCTTGTGACCAAATATAACGACCTGGTTTTTTTAAAATGAGCAAATAAAGTATTCGATAAAATCTGATATCTACCCTTGATAAATCTGACTCATTTAGGGAGATTTCAAAAGAATTTTCTTAACCTGAAAAAAGTTGGTCAATGCAAATGCAAAAGATGTATAGGATGGGAAGAGAAACCAGAACATGGTTGTTAATAAGCTAAATTGTGTCTTCCAGTCCCCAAATCCTTAAGTTCCAACCTCCAAATCTGTGTATCCAACACAAACCACATCAAACCGCAGCTCCTTTGCAGGGAGAAACTGACAAACTGGTTCTAAACTTTGTATGAAAACATGAAGCATCTAAAATGTGATCCGCTATGATCCTCACTGAGTGGCACTCCTCCCTGGGCTGCCTCTGTGAAACAGGACGGAAGAGAAGCTACTCCTATTGTGATAAATACAAGCTTATTCAAATTTTTAATTTAAAATGTATGAGTGCTACATATAGCTTTAGATTTATCATAATACTGCCAACAATGGAATTTTAATAAGTTGTTTATTAAATAAATTACATACTAACTAAAATAGTACACTGTATATTTGCTATATGCAATATAATGTAGGACCACACATACAGGTATATATGCACACACACACACACACACACACACACACACACACACACACAGAGTCTTAGTTAGGACTTCTATTGGTATGATAAGACCATGACCAAAAACGAAGGGGAGGGTTTATTTGGTTTACACTTCCACATCATGATTCGGCATCAAAAGAAACTGGGCAGGAATCAAGGTAGGAACCTGGATCCAGGAACTGAAACAGAAGCTGTGGAGGATCACTAATTCCTGGTTTGCTTCACCTATTGTGTTCAGTGGCTTTCTTGTGCACCTCAGAAGTACCTGCGGTAGTTGACACAACTCACCATGGTCCAGGCCCTTCCCCATCAATCATTAATCAAGAAATGTCCTCCAGCTGGCCTACCAGGAAACTCTAAGTTTTACCAAGTTAACAAAAATCAAGCAGCAATAGCTTCAGACATATCAGCGTTTATATTCTGTCTCCACGTATTTGCTACGTATCCTTCTTAGCCAGATTATAAACCCATTAAAGCCTTGATCTCTTCCTCTTTAAAAAGATGACATGATAATATATTACAAAATTAAAATATTATTGAATATTAACCATCTACTGCCACTACCCTTGCTACGTTTTGTATTAATTTCAAAGCAACACATTGCCTGATACAGAGTCAGCAGCTATTAATCTAATTGGTTGTCCTCATCCTAATCATTATTTATAGTCTTCATGTCTTCTCATGACGGTCTAGCTCAAGATCTTAGCTTCAATTCTGTGTTCCTCAAATTTTCTTTCTGTGTGTGCTATATAGCATGCATGTGGAGGTCAGAGGACAACGGATCCTCTCTTCCTTCCCCATGTGGGTGCCAAAGATCAATAGATGTTCAATCTTGGCAGCAAGAACCTTTACCTTCTGAGCCACGGCACTGACCCTCAGATTTTTATTACTGTGACAAATACCAGAGAAAAAGACTTCAAAGGAGAAGGAGCTTCACTTTGGCTCTGTTTCGCCATTTGCCACATGGCTCCATTTCTTTGGACCTGTGGTGAAGCAAAATCAGAACAATAATGACAGCAAGAAAACATGTCAAAGCAGCCCTGCCTACCTCTTTCCAGTCAGGAAGCAGAGAGAGAAAGAATGACCAAAAAAGGGGATGGGGGTGTAAAGGACAAGATATACTCTTTCAAGGGTCTCCCTCCCATCCTCCCATGTTGCCTACCTCTTCAACAAGCTCCTCCCAACAATCCATTCTGCCATGAGATCCTACATGGATGAACCATTAATGGAGCTAGTTCCCTTCTGAGCCAATCACTCCCTAGAAGTACACCTAGCCTAGGGACAACGCCTCTAATTTATAAGCATTTAGGGAGGAACTTCACATACAAATCACGTGGGCTTCTCTAGAGCAAGGAATCCGAATTAAATATTATGTGCTGGTGGTTTTATTATGACATATATACTAAGGCATCAAAAGTGAAGGAAGAGAAATGAGTCAAGGAGGGACGGAAAGCCATACAGAATGATCCACCACCCTGCTGGACACTTGCACTTCCAAGTAAGCTCTAAAAAAGCACAGCTCACTTGATAGAAGTTTACCTCCTCAGCCATACAAGGCTTCTCCAAATAAGCTATGTAGTTCTGTGGCTGGGATAACCCATAAACAGAAGAGGAAGGGGTGTTTACTTTCTCCCACCCGCCTTCAGCTTCCTATGATCCGAGATTATTCCAGAACAGTGCAACGCACTTCTGAGTTGAGTCCTCAGCTCTTCCGTTGGGGGATTAAGACCCTAAGTACCACAGACATCTGTGGGCTTTGTGGGAATTGCAAAGGCTACGAGAAGTATCACAGGTTCTGTGTTAGAGCTGGTAACCCACAATGACAGCCTGGAGTGAGAAACTGGCATGCCAAGGGGAAACTGAGGCAGGCTCTAAGATCTGCCTCGCACTCTAACAACGTGTGTAAAAGAGACATTTAATTAAAGTGCATTCATTGAGGTTTGTTCCGGTAGTCTACACAACAAACAATTGCTAAACCTCAGAGGTTTCTAAGAAACAAAACCGAACCAAACCAAACCAAAACAAACAAAAAAAGTCCATCTATTTCTCGCTCACCTGTCTGCAGATCAGTAGTGAGTTAGCAGAGCTCAATTAGTCCCAGACAGGCACAGATTCAAGCTGGTTTCTTGTATCTGTGATTCTGAAACTCAAGCAAAAAGAGCCCTGGCTAACTGTGGCATGCTGCAGTCACAGCAGATGGCAGAAGTGTAAGAGAGGCCAAAGAAAACCGCCGTGCCTCTTAAAGCCTTAGTTCAGAACTGACACATTACCATACATATACAACTCAAAACTGTCACTTATTTTCTCTAAAAAGCCTCTGTTCTAGTAAAACTTACTGTTCATTTCTTCTGGATAATCCTTATTTACTAGTATCTAACATAACTGTGTGGCTTTTTTTTTTTTTTTTAAGCAATTAGTTCCCTGTCTGTAGCCTTATTCTGAATCCTTTGAGGCAGCCATTCTTTGGCCGTATCTTCCTTGTGCTGAAACTTGATAATTGAACACTTGAATCATGCTTCATTAGCAGCACCAATTGTTCCTGTTAACACTCGCAGAGACAGGACGTCTAGAGAAACTCCAAGTACTGTTCATTCATGAACTAGAAGTAAAAGTTCCTGTGCTCTGGAGACCAAGAATAGCCTAGTTGTTCCTCAGCCTTCTGAGCGCCATGTGTTTGCCTAATTAACACATTCAACTTTTTCCTTTTTCCTCTCTCTCTCTCTCTCCCTCTCTCTCTCTCTGTCTCTCTCCCTTTCTCTCTCTGTCTCGCTGTCTCTGTCTCTCTCTCTGTCTCTGTCTCTCTGTCTCTCTTTCTGTCCCTCTCTCCCTTTCTCTCCCTTTCTCTCTCTGTCTCTCTCTGTCTCTGTCTCTCTGTCTCTCTCCCTTTCTCTCTCTGTCTCTCTCTATCTCTGTCTCTCTCTGTCTCTCTTTATGTCTCTCTCTCCCTTTCTCTCCCTTTCTCTCCCTTTCTCTCTCTGTCTCTCTCTCTCTGTCTCTCTGACACTCTCTCTCTCTCTCTCTCTCTCTCTCTCTCTCTCTCTCTCTCTCTCTCTCTCTCTCCCCCTGTCTCTCTGCCAACATTGCAAAGCCAAAATAGCTGTGGAGGGACAAGCTGCAGTGCCTCAGGCCTCGTCAACATCCCATCCTACCAACACACGGGAGCACACAGACCCCATGCTACAACTCCTCAACAAAGTCCCTTGATGGGAATTTTCTTCCAAGGAAAGCATCAGAAGAAAAACAGGGCTCCCCTTCATGCACAAAGTCACAGCTGGAAGGCACGAATTTAAACTATCATTCATTCCTTGAAAAGACCTTATGCGGGGTCATACACCGAAGCCAAGATTAAAACTTGCAAAGGCACTTTCTTTCCAACAGATCAATTTAAAGTCATTAGGCGAGGCTCACTGGGGAGAAACTCGGTGGACTCACATTCTGACTCAAAGCTCCTCAGTCTGTTGGAGAGCATTTTAATTTCAAATAGCAACTGCTGTGGTCTCCCTGTTCCAGGTAGATAAGATGGCTCAGAGGAAGGGTGGTGGGATGGATGGTCAAAGCTACTTAGTTATGGAGCCTAGAGCAGGAAACCAACTTTGCTGTTTGAAATGGGGGAGGGGGGGTCACCTATTTGTCTACCTTTGGACACACACACAATTGAAGTTTTCTGTCTCACTCAATATGGAAAGCGTTTCTCAGGAATCAGGAGGACGTTTCAAGGGTAAAAGCACTTTTTGTCAAGACAGGAGACAGGAGTTGGATTACTCCCACCTCCTGGACTCCATATGGGAGAGGTAGAAAACTGGTTCCTGCTAGCTATCCCCTGACCAGGGCGTAAGTTCCTTCATCCTGTTGTTCCAGCCCCTCAGGCATCGGTGTCTCCTCCCACTAAAACTGAACTGCCTGTCAGAACTGCTACAGGAAAAGAGAGAACAAGAAAACGGAGAGCCGACTTTCTAATTCTTAACTCCCTGCGATAATCACTTAGCAAAGGGTCTTCTTCAGCTGTTTTCATGGTTGGTTGGCCTCAGTGATCTGGGCCTGTGAGGTAAACCATGTCAAGAGTGGAGAGCAAACGGACTTGGTGGCCAGGAAGTTGAGGAGAAGGAGGTCCTAGTTGTACCATCTCCTTCAGAGGTACGCTCCTCCTCCAATGACTTAAAGATCTCTCACTTGGTCCCACCTCCAAAAGGTTCCCAGTAGATGTGCTCTACTGGGTAAGTGGCCACCACACAGTCTCTCAAGTACCCTGAATCTCCACACTCTGGCAGAGGCATACTTACAGGCTTCAGGACTCAGATGGGCACTTGGAGGCCTCACTTTCCCACTCTGTCTACCAACAGAAACTTTAGCACATCCGAATGCAAGGCATTCTGGGAAACACGGCTTTTAGTCATCGTGTTAGCGGATCTCTTCTTTTTCAAGCAAATGGAGCACACATGAAGGGAAAATTATAATATATAGATATAGAGAGAGTAGATGTAGATAGATACAGAATGTTGGATGTTGGACTATAACAGTCTAATAAGAACTTTCAAGAAATGACATTAAAAGGATTTTTATATGTTTCTCTACAGCCTGAATGTGGGAAACTACTTCCATTCACACTAGGTCCTAAATCATAAAGGAAATGTATGGTAGCATCATTTCATCAGCAGCAAAGTCTGAGCATCCAGCATGCATCACTAAGAAAATCAGCAGCCCAACAAAATAAAAGTTGCCTATGACGGCAGCTGTTAAGAGAAGCAACACATTCTCAGCCCAGGATCTCTTAACCTGCTGGGGCTTAGTCAAATCATTGGAGTCAGTCAGCAGTTCGGGCACCAGAAAGGGAAGTCTGTCCCCCAATACAGGTGGTTTGGCTCCCTAGCCAACCCAGAAGTCACAAATAACCGCTAATATCTGTTTAAACGTTTATGTCAAAAGTTCGTTTATGTGAAGCTGGAAGGGTTTTTAAATATCTTTCCCTGGAAGTGTGTCAATTTTACGTAATACTCGTGGATAACTCAGTAGTTTCTTCTTGTCTAACACACTCTGTGCAGACTCAGAATCCGTAGTATAGTATCCATTGCTTCACCACAGACGGTTGCCATGGGAGAAGGGAAAGAAAAGAACCTCTTCCTATCCCTTCTTGTTTCTACTCTCTCGCCCCAGGTTTCCTACAGGGACAATAGTGACATTTTGAAACATTAATCCTCTTCGCAGGGTCTCTTGTGAAATTCATATGGCGACAAGGCCATGTTCTCTCAAAATCTGTAAGGAAGAAAGTACCTTTGTCCCCTGTGGCTTCTAACCTTCTCCAGCAGTTCTTTATGGTCCCCAGTCTCTGCCTCCAACTCCCCCTGACTTTCCCTCAGTGCACTGTGCCCAAATGTCCAATTTCTTGTTAGACTTTGACCTAACTCAGCACGATCTCATCTGAATTTGAATACATCTTGCAAAGACCTCATTTTAAAACGGGGTCACCCTCACTGATCCTCGGTGGGCGAAAATTGAGGTGAAGAACATTACTTAACCCAGTGCAGGTAGGGTTAATAGAAGTTAGGGAATCTTTAGGAAAAAAAATGTAGTTATGTCTTTTGCCTGTCTGTCTACAGATTAAATTTTGTGCCAATCATAAGCCAATAAAGAAATGTTAATATAGCACCAATGTCTTTGAAGTGTTATATTTCAGATCACCAAAAATAAACTTCTTGCCTACTATCATTCCGAAGGAGATTCCAGTTACTTGAGCTACATCATACCATAGTATCAACCCAAGAAAATAAGCACCTACCTTCCCACAGGTAAATCCCCAAGTAAGCACCTGCTTATTGGAATACCCATTTTCTCCCATAACATTTGAATAATCACATAAAATGAGAATGTGTTAATCCAAATGTAATATGCAAAATTCTGATGGAAAGATCAGGAGGACTTATTATAGGTTATTATAGCATCCAACCTGACTCACTTTTCCATTCTTCTACTTTCTGAATGGGGAGTGATAATGAGAAAAATAAAACCAAAGAAGACTGAGTTGTGATCTCTCAAAATTAGGTAGACTAGTTAGTGCTGAGCAAACAGGGCCCCTTAACTAGGTAGACTAGTTAGTGTGGAGCAAAGAGGATGAACTAGGTAGTACCTTAACAGGTAGACTAGTTAGTATTAAGCAAATAACACCAACTAGGCTCCTTAACCGGGTAAACTAGCTAGTGTTGAGCAAAGAGGTCTAATTGGGCCCCTTAACCAAGTAGACTACCTAGTGTTGAGTAAAGAGGACTGACTAGGCCCCCTTGGGTCAATGGCTAGCCCAGGAATGTGACCTTACCACTTCGTGCCACCTCTACCGTCAAAGGCACGGGAGTCAAATACACACAAGCACGACTCACACTGGGTTCTTGAAGCACTTTCCCTAGGCACCGACTTTCTACCTGTCTAAATCCAATGAGATGAAAAAGACGATATCTAATAATCTACATGAAGAGGAATTTTTACTTAGAAACAAACAGCAAAGGGCAATGGTACCCAGAATTGACGTCACCCCATCACTGTTACCCCAGTAACAGTGGAAATATGACTCTTAGTAGAGTGCACATTTCAGATGGTCAAACAAGTAGACTTTTTCTTCCTTTTCTTGAACCCTGTTGATATCACCATCTTGTTCTAATCAGACGATGTTTCTATCAAAGGGGAAGGGAATATCTTTTTTAAAGATCCAGGGCAGAATTGTGACCCAGCTGTAAAATACTGTATATATTCATGAGGTCTAAGTCTGTTTCCCAGCACCCAAAAAAAAAGAAATTCTATGCCTTAAGACGTATATGGAGACCATATTATTCGCAAACCCCAGATATGATTATGATAATATTTAAGAAAAATGTATCTTTGAAAACCGAGTTACACCAAATTTCTCAATCATAGTCACTACGTATTTTGTGTTAATCCATCAGTCTGGTGGGTCCTTTAAACTGTGACGAACTGAATCAGTTTTTAATACATCCAAAGATAACATCTAGATCAGCTACCACAGTACACTCGTTTAATTAGTCAGATATGTCCTTAGTATACTAAAATATTGACTAAGGAGCAGTTTAGGTAGCCTCCTGCTCAGAAGGAGCCACGTCTCATGATTTAGTCATCTCTCTACCTATCTGGCAAGTCAACCAGCCAACCTTACAGATCAACAGCCAACTCGTGGCTGTGTGTCACGTTGAACAATTAGGAGTATCAAAAAGGAATTAGCCCTGACTTCGAAGAACTGGGTGGTATCAGTAATGCTGAATAATTTTATTTAGCCAGTATCAGGATAATGGGCACATATTCCCAATATCTCAAGTATATATTTACTTACACATTACAGGAAAGGGCAATCAGGCAAAGACACTTGGTGAGCACAATACACAGTACAGCTTGCTTAGAGGTCCAGACACACAAGAGAGATGCACACAAAATCAGAAGGTAAAAGAAATATGAGAAATAAACAGCTGAGTTCAAATCAAGGAGCTCTCCCTCACATCAGCGCTCTCAGAGAGAATGCTCAAATACTCCAAACGTGGAGTCTACTCGTGCATCCCACCTCCTGCATCCCTCAGGTATCTATTTCCTGCACCTCCGTACGTACCCTGTTATTAACACTCCAGCATTCAGTGTCAACACTTGGACAAGTGACATAGTAATGTCGGCTAGCCCTGTTGAATTTTCTGTACCATACAAACCTTGGGGATAGGGGAAAAAAAAGATTTTGCTTTGGAAAAAATCCAAAGTTTCCTTGGTTTTAATTTTGTGTGAAGAACTAGAGGAAACTTCAAAGAACTGGCTGAGGCTTGAGTAGAAAAAGCCATTCCCCATAAGTTCTCTTCTGCTGCCATTAACAACATCACAATGGAGCGCCAAATTCTGCCACACTATTGGCAACTATCCTCATATCACTAAAAGGAATGATCTTATCATTGACAGATGCTAAGACTCAGTGCTTTGAATCACACCATGTGTTACAAATTAAAATGGCTAAAATCACAATAATGCTAATCTGGAAAGAATAGGAGGAAAAAAAAAAAAACAATTGCCAGGGGCTGCAGGATCAACGTCTTGATGTATCCTACAAGTATCAGTTTTAAAAAGTGCATAAAGTCAAGTAACATATTAACCGAGACTGTCCACTGACCGATTTAAGGCAACTTGGCATAAAGTTGTAAATGAAAAATATATCTTTAGTATGTTTGCATCTTATCTTTACACATAGGAAAATACTATATATATATATATATATATAGCATATATATACATATGTATATATATATACAAATATATAGTTTGTATATGAGAGAAGGCTAAATTTATGGGAACTTTGGCCTTTATAAGCATAAATGCTCTGATTAGAAGGTGATGCAGGAGGATTACCGCGAGTTTAAGGCTAGCCTGGGTTGCAGAGTGAGACCTTGTCTTAAGAAGAAAGAGAAAGGGGAGTCTGCGGAAAGAAAGAAAATGAAATTTTTAAAGGAAAAATAAAGAAAAGGTAAAGTCTTCTAAGTGTTGAGTTTCTGCAATGGTAATATACTACTCTTATAAAGAAGCATATGTAACTAGCAAACGGCAAACCCATTGAAAGGAATCACTATAGTGTCCCAGAGAAACATAATGAACTAACGGTGAGAAAACTTGGGTTCAAAAAAAGAAAGTCAGTGGTCCCACTTACTAGCCATGAAATAGGTCTCCATTAATAAAGGTAGTGGTGTTGGTGTTGGCTGCTGTGATGGAAACGAGGCTCAATGAACTGATTCCAAAGCCGCTTCATATCTGGACGCCTCTTCTGCAAACACCTGACGTACATTTTGTGTACCAACATTGCCCTCTACCCATCACAGGATGCATTACAATCTCCTAAGAAGGTTTTGCTACTCTTTTTGCTGTTTTTCAATGACTCTGGCTACAGGACCACTCCCTAGACCTAAATACCCCAGGTACCTATTTTTGCATCTTCCTCTAAGTAGCTGCCGCACCCAGGACAAATCCCATAACTCTATTTTAAGAACGTTTTACACACGTATACGAAAGTGAGGCTACCTTCTTGATGAACAGGAAGTAACACTGGCTAATGATCCACGGGCAGCTTTTTGACTTTTATTTCAGTAGCCATTCTTTTTTTTTTTTTTTTTTTTTGGTTCTTTTTTTTTTCGGAGCTGGGGACCGAACCCAGGACCTTGCGCTTCCTAGGTAAGCGCTCTACCACTGAGCTAAATCCCCAGCCCCTTCAGTAGCCATTCTTATGTGGCAGGTGCTATACTAAGAGCTGGGATGTAGCTATGAAAGAAAGAAAGAAAGAAAGAAAGAAAGAAAGAAAGAAAGAAAGAAAGAAAGAGAGAGAGAGAGAGAGAGAGAGAGAGAGAGAGAGAGAGAGAGAGACCGCCCACCCTTCCAGTTAGTGTGCATTCCAGTAAGGAAACAGAAACAGAGTTTGAGCATTTGCGTTCGTGGGTTTGTTCACGTTTACAGACCAGAAGTATTTTCCCCAAGGAGCTCTCACTATAACTTGCCCTATCTTTTTGGACAGCAAGAGAGGTAGGAGCTGGGTTTCTTCATCCTTAATAGTTCTATGCACGTGCATTGGGGATTTATCAACTCTTATCGTGGAGCTTCCTAAACAGGCTTCTAAACAGGAGGAAAACGAATCCCAGGATGACCGGAAGTAGCATGTTGCTATGTTGACTGAGTACTAGTGCTCCGTGTTGACTGACTAATTGCTTCCTCCTGGGGGATTTTAAGAGCTCTTTCTCAAGGAAGGAATTCTGCCTTTGGTGGAATTTCAAGATCAGGTCTTTAAAGATCATTCCTTGCAAAGGAAGAAATGGAAACAGAGCCTGCCCCACATGTGGCCCATACATATACAGCCACCAAACTAGATAAGATGGGTGAAGCAAAGAAGTGCAGGCTGACAGGAACCGGATGTAGATCTCTCCTGAGAGACACACCCAGAATACAGCAAATACATAGGCGAATGCCAGCAGCAAACCACTGAACTGAGAAATGACCCCCGTTGAAGGAATCAGAGAAAGGACCGAAAGAGCTTGAAGGGGCTCGAGACCCCATATGAACAACAATGCCAAGCAACCAGAGCTTCCAGGGACTAAGCCACTACCTAAAGACTATACATGGACTGACCCTGGACTCCAACCTCATAGGTAGCAATGCATAGCCTAGTAAGGGCACCAGTGGAAGGGGAAGCCCTTGGTCCTGCCAAGACTGAACCCCCAGGGAACGTGATTGTTGGGGGGGGAGGGCAGTAATGGGGGGAGGATGGGGAGGGGAACACCTATAGAGAAGGGGAGGGGGAGGGGTTAGGGGGATGTTGGCCTGGAAACCAGGAAAGGGAATACCCAAGTTAATAAAGATGGAGGGGGGGAAAAAAGAAATGGAAGAAAAGAAGAATGGTCAGAAGAGAAAATGAACAGAAAAAGGAGAAAGGCATTCCGATGTTCTGACCGCCCCTCCCTCCGTCTGACCACCCTTCTGACCATTCCTCATTCGGTCTGACCATCCCACACCTTATCCAGGAAAACTAGGGAGAGAATTTAGGAAGCTAATAGTGTGGATGTTCTATTAAACACACTGAACTCTGGCCGTTCTCAGGTTATCTTAGGGACTAAAGTCCTTAGGGATGAATTTTAATTGGAAATCATGAAGACTGCGGAGCGGTAGTGATGAGTCCGCAGTTTAAGCACTGGCGATTCTTTCAGAGAACCCAGACTCACCCCCAGCACCAGTGCTTCACTCAGTTCATTATCTCGGTAACTCCAGTCACAGGACATCCCACGCCCTCTTCTGTTTCTGAGGACACTGCACAGGCTTGTTGCAGTCATACACATATTATTATACACATAATAATAATAATAATAATAATAATAATAATAATAATAATAATAATAAAAGAAAATAAACATTATGACAGGGAGTTACAAATATCACCAATGGAAAGAGAAAACAGGGCAGGCCAGGACTAATAGCAGATTTTATTTATTTATTTTTTTTAATCAGTGCTCCAAAACCTGTTAGTAGTCCCTGAGCCCACTGTATTTTGTTACTCTCAAGCTTTCTGGTTCTGTAGCTGAGAAGAAAGGTAGAATTAAGAATTTTCCTTCATTTTCTTAACAATAATCCTCATAGTTGACAAGCTAACGTTTAGCAGGCCACCCCCTGAAAAGTACCACCTCAACGTTGCAACTGATGAAAACAGGTAAACATCTCAGGTGACGGAGATGAGAGCCCCTATGTGTCAAATGGGTACCAAAAAGCAAACACAGAGCGCTGACTGGCTAGAGCGATACAGGAACTAAACAGGGCTCCGATATTCGTCCCGAAGGCGTGTCTTGCGATTACCATGCTTAGTACTGACAAAGTTGTTAGTTCTGGGCCCTTTGATACCTTCGCTTTATGTTTACATCCTTCACTTGCAGGATCCCGAAGGCCAGCACTTCTAGGACCAGCTATGGCTTCAGGGTAGCAGGATAAACCGTCTGAGACCCAGGTAGAAGTGAGGCCTGTGAACTGAGCCACCAAGCAAAACATAGTCATACTTCATCAGACGTCCGTCTGACCTTACAAGCTCAGACCCATTACCTGAAGAAGTCAAAAGTAAGGTAGAGGATGGCTCAAGATGAAGCACAGAGGGGCCATACCTTCTGCCTACCTAAGCTTCCGAAGTAACTTTTCCTTTGGACTCCCCAAGGAAAATGGAACCTAAATTTTGACTTTATAAAAAGTAAATCATGGGTTTCTATCTTTTTTATTAAGTATAATTTTCTAATGGTATGCCTAGCTTGCGTTTAGGATGTTTAACTCATATATTGATAATAAAATTGAGCTCCTTTCAAATAGCTTTCGCCAACCTTAAAACCTTTCATTTTTTTTTTCCCTGTCTCAGCGCAGACTGAAGCAGCAGGGAAAGGGGTAGGGGGCGGAGGGGCGGACCAAGGGTAACAATTCTGCGGGAGAAGAGTGCCATCTGCAGGAAGTCAGTGTAACTACAGATAAAATGCATAGGTGACTCCAAGAACTCTGAAGTGCGGTCCCACAGCAGAGACTGAAGGAAAGGCCATCCAGAGACTGCCCAACCTGGGAATCCATCCCTTATGCAGCCACCAAACCTAGTCACTATTGCTGATGCCAAGAAGGGCTTGCTGACAGGAGCCTGATACGGATGTCTCCTGAGAGGCTTTGCCAGAGCTGAGGATGCTTGCAGCTAAACATCAGACTGAGCACAGGGACCCCAGTGGAGGAGTTAGAGAAAGGACTGACTGGAGTTGAGGGGGTTTGCAACCCCATAGAACAATAATATCAACCTAGCAGACGACCCCGCCCCTCCCCAACCCTAGAGCTCCCAGGGACTAAACCACCAACCAAAGAGTACACATGGAGGGACCCATGGCTCCAGCCTCATATGTAACAGAGGATGACACTGTCTGGCATTAAAAACAGGAAAGACCCTTGGTCCTGTGAAGGCTCTTTTCCCCAGCGTAGGGGAATGCCATGGCGTTGAGGTGGGAGGGGGAGCATCCTCAAAGAAGCAGGAGGAGGGGGAAACCGCGAAAGGGGATAACACTTGAAATGTAAATACATAAAATACCCAATAAAACAAGTACCAACAGTAGTGTTTTCCTTCATATTACATTTCCTGACATGAAAACCAAAACAGCAAGACCTGAAAAGAGCTCCAGTTTCATAGGAACCCTTGAAGACACCCCAAAAAACTGTCATTATTTAATTTTTGAGTGTATCTGTGTGTGCGCGCGCCCGTGCGCTGTGCTTTTTTTTTTTTTTTTTTTTTTTTTTTTTTTTTTTTTGAGACAGGATGTTTCACTGGACTTGGAGCTCACTGAGTCAGCAAGGCCAGCTTGCCAGCAAGCTCCAGCAGAGAGCAGGATTACAGGCACACACCATCACGACCAGCTTTCCTAGAGTCCTTACCCAAGCCAGCACTTCACCGACTGAGCAATATCGTCATTAAAGACCTAGCAAAAGGAGCTCGCAGCCTTCCACCTCCGTGTACAGCTCCGGGATCTTCAGCAAAGCTAGGGGCTTACGTCTAGTTTGCAGAGTTCTGCTCTTCCTCATTTGGAAAAGACACCCGTCCCTCACTTGAGGGCACATAAGCTCTAGTTTGCTCCATAAGCATTTGTTGTGCACGGCTATTTTCCAGGGCTGTGTTCTTTAGCCTGTGTACAAAGTCTATCTCTGACTTTGAAGAGTTTTTAGTAGCTGATAAGACTCTGGGCATCCAGGCTTCGTTCGCTCACTATTTAACTTTCTGCCTCTTCTCCATTCATCCTTATAAATACCCTTAATGCTTTAAATTTTCCCCATCTCGTTCCCTAGAATATTCACCTCCCTGTGGCTTGTTTTCTCAGTGTCGGTCTGGGCAGGACTGATCTATTCCAAAAGCGCCGCTGCCTGGCAAGGTATTCTGGGAAAATGGTGTGGACCGCATTCTGCACGTGGGAGGGATGCGGCCCTAAGTTCTGCACAGACAACAGCCATCAAGCCATCGCTGCTCTGCTTCAGCCCTAAAAAACGCCATTTAGATCCAGGAGGACTGTTAAAGGCATTCTCACTTGTGAGAAGTGGCATGTGTCCGTTATTCTTGATCTTTGACTTTGACTGTTCTTTCATGTTGGAATTTGTTTAAGGATTTTGAGCGCTGTGGTTAGTGACCCTGTTTCTAATCAAATTTAAGTGCTAGAAATAATGACACAGCAAATCGATCAAATAAGAAACACAACTTTGCCCACTTACTAGAACCAAATAGCTGTGGATTTATACTCATCGCTAAGAAGTAAGAAGTTTCAACAAGTACAGGGAGTTGAAATGACTCCTTGTAGCCTATCAGATCAAAGTATAAGACAAAATCAGCAGTATGAAAACCTTAGAAAAAAGTCATTAAGTAACAAGCTGTTGGATGACAAGTGGGACATTGAAGAGGTCAAGGGTTGCTTTGGGCCACAGTGTTTATCCCACTATCAAACTAAGACAAACCCAGAAGACCTTTCAACAGTGAGGCAGTGGTCATCCATAACACACACACACACACACACACACACACCCGCACTCAGAAGACTCTGGCAAGGGCATCAGCACTTTGAGGACAGCCTGGGGTAGCCTACCACAGCACTCTAGCATGAGATAAAATGTAACAAAAAATGTGTGAGCCTAGCAGTACCTCTGCACAGCATTAGTATGTACAAGACACACCATATCAAAAGCTGGTCCATGAAGTGGCCAGGGGCAGGGATCTGTAATCCAGCACTCAGAAGGCTAAAGAAGGAAGTTTGTGAGTTTTGAGAGACCCTAAGTACCACAGCAATATCCCTGTCACAACTACCAAACAATAATCATAATTTTTAAAAGAAAATAATCAAAACTGTCACGGAGCCACTTACCATGGAATGGACTAATTTGGGAGCAACATCAAGCTAGAAACCAACTATCTTCCTTTCTTCTTTTATACATGTGTTCATACTGTGTGACTAGTTTATAAATTGGTATGAAGGGCAATTCTCTTGATTAGAAATTATTTCAGTATCAATACTCTGCATTACTCATATAGGCATGGCATTTGCCCATATAACTTGACCCTCAAAGTTGTACCCCATAAAGTATCCCCCTCCTCATCCTGTCATTCAGACACTTAAGCATACAGGATTAAGATGTGTATTGAAAACTATAAGAGAGAAACACCGAGTCACAGATCTAGCAGACCCATCAGAATAACAGCAGATTATTCAATCAAAACCTTAAAAGCAGGAGACCTGGACAGATGCATTTCAAGTTCCGAAAGACAACAGCTGCCAGCCCAGATTGGTATACCCAGTAAAGGTGTCTGTCATAATTGAAGGGGAAAAAAAATGAAACTTTCTGAAATAAAAATAAGTTAAAGGAATCTATGACCACTGAGCCAGCCCTGAAGGAATGGATCCTTCAGACTGAAGGAAAAAAATAAAACTGTGCATAACAAGGAAAAAAATCACTAAACATTCACAAAATAACAAGAACCAATGCACATATTTTCAGTAATGAAATTCGATATTGATGATATCAAATCTCCAGTGGGAAAACACACACTATTAAAAGCAGGGACCGTGTAATTGCTGCCTTCAAGAAGTACGCATCACTGCCACAGACAGATACAACCAGAGGATAACAGGATGGGAAAGTATATTCCAGGCGAACAGGCCCAAATCATGAAGGTGTCACTCTTCTCATATCTGACAACAAATAGACTTCAAACCAAAACTAATGAGAAAAGATAAAAGTAGTCACTTCATACAGATTAAGGAAGCAATCCGTCAAGAGGATGGCGCAATTCTAAGCTGCATGCTCTGAGCATGTCCAAAGACACAACTACTACCAGCCGGAAAGATCCAGATTAACTCTAGCACAGGAGAGCTGTGAGCCTTCAGTTCCCCACTCTCACCAACGGACATGTCTTTCCCGGTGGGGGGCTGTGGAGCGGGGGAGCCAAATGTGGCAATTAGATGACAACAGGTGGATTTTACAGACACCTAGAGAACATTCTGTGGAACCGCTGCAGAGTCCACAGTCCTCTCAGTGTCCTGTGGAACTGTCTCCAAAATAAATCAGGACACAAAGCAAGTCTCAACAAGGACAGGAGATTGAAATAACTGTCGGTATCCTATCTGATCACACTGGTATGAGACTAAAATAACCCAACAGTACGAAAACCTTGGAACATGCACAAAGTCGTGGAGATTAAGTAACACATTATTGAATGAAAAATGGATCCTTGAATAATTCAAGAATAAAAAAATCCAAGAAGAAAATGGAAACATAGAGCATATCAAAGTGTATGTGATTGAATCAAAACAGACCCCAGAAGGAAGTTCATATCTCTAAGTGGCTATATTAAGAAACCAAAATGATCTCAAAAAGATAACTTAAATTATGTACCTTAGGACCCAGAAGAACAAGCCAAGCTCTAACTCGGTACATAGGAAGAAGTCATCACAGTCAGGGAAGAAAAGGATGAATCGGAAGCAAAGAAAACAAGACAAGGAGTGAACAAGCTGTTGGTTCTTTAAAAAGGTGAGCCAGCCGAGTGTGATGGTCACACCTTTTGTTTCAGCACTTGGGAGGCAGGGATAAGTGAGTGTCTGTGAGTTCAAGGCCAGCCTGGTCTACACAGAGAGCTCCAGGACAGCCAGGGCTATGTAGAGATAGCCCCCAAAAAAACCGATGGAGTAGGGGAATGATAGACAAACACTTAGTGAAACTAACCAAAAGAGGGAGAGAGAGAGAGAGAAAGAGAGAGAGAGAGAGACAGAGAGAACCCAAAATGAAGAAATGGAAAGGTAGCCATTAAAATAGACGCCAGTGATATTCAGAAAATTATGTTTTACGTAAAAAACAAATATTCTAATGAACTGGAAAATTTTAGAGAATTAAATAGATTTCAAAGCACATATGACCTAAGAAAACTGAACCAAGGTTATACAATCAGTTTAAATAAATTTATACTGAACAGTGGATGGAAGCTATAATTTACACTTATCCCAACTATAAACAGTCTAGTCTCAGATGGATTCACTGGTGAATTTCCCCCCAAACCTTTAAAAACAGTTAACACTGAGGCTTCTCAAACTCCTCATAAATAGAAAAGAATGAAACTACACCAGCTCTTTTTACAAAGCTAAGTAATAATGATCCCAAAGCCAGCTAAAGACCCAATAAAAATTAAAATATCTGACCAGTTATTCTGGTCATTTAAATACAAAGATTCTCTACAAAATACCAAAATAGGGAAAATACCAAAAATGTTCACTATGATCAGGTTAGCTTATTCAGAGAGGTGAGATGTTTCAATATATACAAGTTAATGCATGTTATAAATGACATAAATGTTCCCAAGCACAGAGATCACATGGTCATCTCAATAAACAAAAATGGTTTTTGACAAAATCCAACATGCCACATATTAAAAACCCTGACAATTTTTTTTTGGTTCTTCCCCCCCTCCCCCGGAGCTGGGGACCGAACCCAGGGCCTTGCGCTTCCTAGGCAAGCGCTCTACCACTGAGCTAAATCCCCAACCCCTAGCCCTGACAATTTTTGAGTAGAAGGAACATTCCTTAACATAATAAAAGGCTGTATGTGAAAAACCTGCTTTCAATAGTATATAAAATAGAGAAAATCTCAAAGCATTTCCACTAAAATCTAAAGCAAGATGAGGTTGCTTACTTTCTTCAATACAGTACTTGAAGTCTTAGCTACCACAATAAGACATGAGAGAGAAAGGGATATAGATAAGAAAGGAAGAAGTCAAAGTATCTTTTTGTGGGTGATATGATTTTATACACAATCCATCACAAAACTCTTTGAACTGACAAACACTTTCAGCCAAACAGCAGAATACAAAATTAATAGGTAGAAACCATTACCCCTTCTACACACCAATGACAAACACACTCAATAAAAGAAAAAACCTGAAGGAGTGGAGGACTTTCACTTATAATTCCCTAAAGAAATACCTTGGAATACACCTGACCAAGGAAACAAAAGACTTCTATAACAAACTTTAAAACCTGAAGAAATAAATTGTGGAGGACTCTAGAAGACAGAAAGGCTTCCTAGGCTCATGGATTGGGGAAAAAAACATTACTGTGAAGATGATCATTCTATCCAAAGCAATGTACAGATTCAATACAGACCAAATCAAATATACACTGATATCCTTCACAGCAACAGGAATCTTAAAGTTTGCATGAAAGCACAAAAGGTCACAGGTAGTCAAAGCAACACTGAACAAAAGGAACACTTCTGGGAGTATCATCATTCCTATTTTCAAGTTATACTTCAGAGACAAAGTAATGCAGACGGCATAGTACTTGGCCAAAATTAGATAGACCAACAGAATAGAAGAGACTGAAATACAAGTCCATACAACACAAACACCTTGTGGTTGACAAAGACACAAAAAAATGCACATTGGAGAAAAACCAGCATCTTCAACAAGCAGTGCTGGAAAGGCTAGATATCTCTATGTAGAAGGATGAAACTAAGTCCTTATCTCTCGCCCTACACAAAACTCAATATAAAATGAACCCACAAATCGTAACATAAGACCTGAAGCTCAGAAGCAGAAGAAAGAAGTGGAGGGTACACTTTAAGATGGAGATACAGTTAAGAGCAGTCTGGCTAGGACCCCAATTGCTTAAGAAATAAGATGAATAATCGATCAATAAAATTTTATAAATTTACATTTTTTAGGCTCCATCCCTCTGTCTCAGCCACCAAACACTCAGAGGTACTCCCTGAAAACGTGCTGACCACATCACCCAGGGAACCAGTTCGGTGATCTTCACTCTCTCCAATGATATATCCCCCAATTATGTCCCCCAATTATAATAATTCAGACCTATAGTAGGCCACCTACTGGGGTCTCTTCTACCTCTCCGCCTCCATTCTCAGGGTACTATGCAAGGCAGACCATTATAGCAAGCACAGCTTTTTTCCCTCCTGTGAACTCTCTGACAATTACTTCACCAACAAATCCCCATTGTCAGTTTCCAATACCTCGGAACTCACAGGACATCTAGTGGCCAAAAAGCAGGCTCTCAGAAGCACTCCCTACTAGGCAGCCCGCAGCCATCACATGTTTCTAAGATCCAGAGAGGGCAACAGAAACCACTAAATAAAGACAAGGACAGATATCAACATCTGGAATTACAATTATCCCAAACCCAGATGTCTAGATGCCAGTGTCAAAACACAATCGACCAAAACACCCAAGACAGTGTGTCTCTATGAGACCCCAGCAGCCCTACCACTGTAGGCACTGAGAAATGCAATCACAGTTGAAGCACAAGAGGAGGCCTTCCAGATAGGTATTACTAATTAGGCAAAGCACATTAAAGAGGATATGAGCAAATCCATCAACGAAGTCTATGAAGACACAAACAACCCGTGGCATGAAATGAAGAAGACAGTACAACACGTGAAAATGGGATCAATAAAGGGAAAGAAAATTTCAGATAGAGAGATTGTGATGGTTTGCATATGCTTGGCCAGAGAGTGGCACTATTAGAAGGTGGGGCCTTGCTGGAGGAATTGTGTCGCTGTGGGGTGGGCTTGGAGACAGACCCTCCTCCTAGCTGCCTGAGGGTGCTCAGTCTGCTCCTGGCTTCCTTCGGATGAAGATGTAGAACTCTCAGCTCCTCTTGCACCATGCCTGCCTGGACGCTGCCCTGCTCCCGCCTTGATGATAATGGACTGACCCTCTGAACCTGTAAGCCAGCCCCGATTAAATGTTGTCCTTTATAAGGACTTACATTGGTCATGGGGTCTGTTCACAGCAATCAGACCCTAACTAAGACAGATACAACTGGAGAACATAGTGTGCATGGTAACCCAGAGCCATATATATATTGCATGCCCTCCCGATTTGAAATGTTTGTAAAGGACAGGAAGCTAAAAAGAGACCGTAGCATGGGTGAGGCGGTGCTTAAAGGGTGAGAGGACAGTAGAGCACATGTGATAAGAAGGTGGAAAGGGAAATACCAGGGGCTAAAGGGTTAAGCAGGACTAGGAATGGAGGCACAGGAAGGCAGAACATTCACCCTAGCTAAGGTGAAACACGCACGCACGAAAACAACCTACTTTGTAAGCTAATTTTAAAATGCAATTTCAAAAAAACGAATTCTAGCACAGGTGCCTTGCATGCATGGGTAGACAATGCTTCACTAGGAAGCCATGAGTTATTAAATGAAAATCCCAGTGTTAGGTGAACTTTACCTCCTTACACGATATTGGTCAGGGAGAGGCCTAGAGGCCTGTAAAATAACAGAGTATTGTCAGTGTTCTTCAATGTCCCCTCACTGGCTTGTGTGGTCTCAGTGTTCTTCAGTGTCCCTCACTGACCTCCGTGGTCTCAGTGTTCTTCAGTGTCCCCTCACTGACCTCCATGGTCTCAGTGTTCTTCAGTGTCCCCTCACTGACCTCCATGGTCTCAGTGTTCTTCTGTGTCCCCTCACTGACCTCCGTGGTCTCAGTGTTCTTCAGTGTCCCCTCACTGGCTTGCATGGTCTCAGTGTTCTTCAATGTCCCCTCACTGACCTCCATGGTCTCAGTGTTCTTCAGTGTCCCTCACTGACCTTCATGGTCTCAGTGTTCTTCAATGTCCCTCACTGACCTCCATGGTCTCAGTGTTCTTCAGTGTCCCTCACTGACCTCCGTGGTCTCAGTGTTCTTCAGTGTCCCTCACTGACCTCCATGGTCTCAGTGTTCTTCAGTGTCCCTCACTGGCCTGCATGGTCTCAGTGTTCTTCAGTGTCCCCTCACTGACCTCCATGGTCTCAGTGTTCTTCAGTGTCCCCTCACTGACCTCCATGGTCTCAGTGTTCTTCTGTGTCCCCTCACTGGCTTGTGTGGTCTCAGTGTTCTTCAGTGTCCCCTCACTGACCTCCATGGTCTCAGTGTTCTTCAGTGTCCCCTCACTGACCTCCATGGTCTCAGTGTTCTTCAGTGTCCCCTCACTGACCTCCATGGTCTCAGTGTTCTTCAGTGTCCCCTCACTGACCTCCATGGTCTCAGTGTTCTTCTGTGTCCCCTCACTGGCTTGTGTGGTCTCAGTGTTCTTCAGTGGCCTCTCAGTAAGGTGAAGAGACTCTGTTGCTGAAATCAGCACATTCTTTGTTTGTGGGTATAGCAGAATCGATCTGGAAATTACCTGATTATGTCCTCTCTGTTAGCATAGCTTACGTAGTGCAGAAGGCAGCTGGGAGGTAAAGCCATCAATGGAATTACCCAGTGATGAACCCTCCATGTCAGTACTGACCTTCATGCCCCCAACTATCCGAGTATTCCCGAAGCAATGCCACTCTTGCTTCTGTGGCATCATTGAATAGGTCTACTTTTTGTTATTTCTTATTTGCAGATCTTTACAGTAAATTCAGATGAAGATTATTGTTATATCCATATCCATATCCATATCCATATATATATATATACATGTATATATATAATAGATGGCTTTGTGGTATGACGTGTGTGAATGTACGTGTGTGTGTGCGCGTGTGTGTATGTGTGTGCTATAGATGTAATTTTTCACATGGTTAGTTCAAACATGTGTATATGTACGTGTGCATGCATGTGCACATGAAGGCCAGAGGTCAATGTTGGGGGCTTCCTAGATCTCTTGCCACCTTCTAAAAAAGATGGAATACTTCATGAATTTATATGTTACCCTTTCTCGGGGGCCGCGCTAATTTCCCCCGCATCGTTTGAATTTTAGTATGTGAGCTACAAACGTAAGCTCCAACTTAGCTTTTGAGACAAGGTCTCAACCGAACCCTAAGAACTTCAGCTGTAGCAGAGTGGGCGGCCAGTGTGCTCCAGGGACCAGCCTGCCTCTAATGCTCTGCACCCTCACAGATAGGGTTATAAAAGCATGCTACCCAACTCAGTTTTTAGGTGGGCGGGTGCCAAGGATCCGAACTCGGGTCCTCATGCTTTTACAGCAGGCACGTCGCAAAATCCCCCGGGATCCTTGTACACAGCCAATATCAGGCTTTTTAAAGATTTATACGTTAAATGGATGAACTAGAACTGAATGAGTGTAAGTTATTGAAACCGATCCAGAAGTCATATGACAGGAGACACCATGGGTCCACTACTGGAAATCAAAATCGATCTCATTTTTAGTTCTTCACTCTGGAGCTCCGTACATGGTTCCGTCAATAAGACGGTGTCGTGACGTCTCTCTACTTGTGGTTCAAATATTACACCACAGATTCTCTTCCTCTATGTCCAGGTCAAATTTCCAAGAAAGATTCCAGTTGGTCAAGTCAATTACCATTGCTCTGCTATAGATATTCGTGGCGGGACATTAAATGGGTTAGTTGATTTCCGGTGGGACAGCAATGAGCACAAGGTAGTATCGTGTGGTATCAGTAAGAATCCATGCACCACTTCCCTCTGTATGGCGTTTGTGAGAGAGGCCAGCAGGCATGCTCAAGCATGCTTCTCCTGGGGGTGAGAATTCCTGCACCTATAAGCTTTCAACAGAGATCAACCACTGGGCATACAGTAAGCTCTTGAATGTTATTTTTAATTCTGTCTTTTAAAAGTAAGTCTGGGGGTTTTTTTCCTTGTTTTGAAACTATAATATAATTACGTCATTTCTCCCTTCCTTTCCCTCCCTCCAAACCTTTCTCATCTATTCCTCCTTGATTTCTTTCAAATCTGCGTTCCCCTTTCTAATACTTGTTGTCAAATGCGTGCATGTACATACACATACATTCCTAAGTATAATTTGCTCAGTCTGTATAATGTCGCTTGCACGTATGTTTTAGGGCTCACCATTTGATATTGGCTAAACAGCTGGTGTGCTCTTCCCTGGGAAACACATCTCTCTCCCTCTATCAGCATTTTCTAGTTGCCTATAGCTCTTTGAGGGCACACAGATTTAGGCTGCCACAAATAGCATGTTCAAACGTGGAAACAGTCTCTTGAAATTTTGGTAGTTTACAGGACAAAATAAAGTCATAAATCCAGGCATTTTCTTTTTCAGCGCATCAGCTGGAACAGCAGGTAGGCAGGTAGAGCAAAGGGGAGAGTTCCTGCCGAAGGGTCATGGGTGATACCTGCTGACACCTGTGCCAATGGGGTTGGTGGAAGCCAGGGGTCTGCTGTCAATACATTCCAAAGGGTTTCACTTGCTAGTCACAAGGATGTGAGGTCAGACCTGGATGTTAGAGTGAAAAGCTAATAAAGAGGCTAAAGATGGTCAGGATAATTTGGCTCTGGTTAGCATTCCACCTCTCCCGCCAGTCAATCTGTTTATAGAATCTTTGTGGAGGGGAGAGGTGTAAATTCATGTGTGAGCTGGTTCCCAGTACCCATATGGGCCAGGGAAAACCTTGGAATTTTGTTCCTCAGGCACTGATCTTGTTTGTTTGTTTGTTTGTTTGTTTGTTTGTTTGTTTAGAGAAAGATTTCTCATTGTCCTAGTACTCATGAACAGGGCTAGGCTGTCTGTCAGGGAGCCCCAAGCAGTCTGTCAGCTCTCACCACTCCAGCACTGGGTTTGAAAGTACACACCTGATTCTAAACAAAAACAAAAGCCATAACCATGGGATCTGGGGATGGCACTTGGGTGCTGTGGCCTGAGCTCTCTCCCCTGCTTCCCAACCTTGTAGATCTCCAATGTGGCTGTTTTCTGAGAACTTTGGTTCCCTTTTATCTGTTGATTTTTTTTTCCCTTGTACTCTTCGTGTGGGTAACATTTATTGCATTTTATACCCTGACCTGTTCACAAGGTGTCACACAGGAATGAGCTCGTAGGATACAGAAGCTGAGTAGGACTTCAAACTCAGGTAAGATGGCTTCCAAGCACCAGGCTTTAACACTAACCCATGATGCCTTTCAAACATTAGTCAATATCACTAAGTAATAAATGTGAATGCCCATTACATGCTGTTAGGGATACAAACACAACACCTCAAAATATGGTGCCTTAATACAGTACTTTGAGGAGGCCTCAGGAGCAGAATGGATCCCCCACCCCCCTACCCCACCCCACCCCCACTTATCTCTCTCCAGTTTCCACTTGGTTCACCGAAAGCAAATCTTCTACCCAATGAGATGGGGAATCCAAATGAGAGTTCCTCTCTCCAAACTAGTCATAAAGCCTACCAGGTCTCTTGTATCTTCCTCTGATTTTCTATGGGAAGTCATAATAAATGGTGATAAATGAAGCTTTTGATCTACATACTTGAAAGTAGGTCAAAAGGCCCTCCTTCCAGAAAAGTCCTACCCCTGGCTCTCGAAGTCAAGAGGAATTTGAAGATTTAAGGTCTCCCGGGCCCTGTTTATTCCTGCCAGATCCTGCTCTTTTTGTCCAGTCCTATTTCTGTAGAATTCTTCACTCCCACATCAGACGTAAAAGCACAGTTAAGTCCTTATTTCTCCAACAGTTGTCACTTAACGCTTCGTTTAAAATATACATATGTGCTCATATGTGTACATATGTACACATTCAATTTTAGTTAATGGTTCCTGTTCACCAGGGGCTCTGTCTTTCCAAGAACTCCTAGAATACACTGGGTATAAAATCACACTTGAGGGCAGGTCCTGTGCCTGACCGTAGGTGGGCAGCACAAAGTGAACTCTATGGTACTTTGGATTATTTTTTGGTCTCATATTGCTTTGTTTTGGCATATTTATTTATTTACATCTCAAAGGCTGCCCTCTCCCTTCATAGAGTTCCTCCTTTATGTCCCCTCCCGTTCACATCTGAGAGAGCAGCACCTCCTGGATCCCCCCCCCCCCCCCCGGCCATCAAGTCTCTACAGGATTAAGCACATTCTCTCCCACTGAGGCCAGACAAGGCAGTCTTCTGTTGTATATGTGCCGGGCTTCGGACCAGCTGATGTATGTTCTTCTGTTGGTCTCTGGGTGTTCCCAGGAGTACAAGTTAGTTGATATTATTGGCCTTCCTGAGGAGTTGCCATCTCCTTGAGGGCCAATCCTTCCCCTAACTTCCACAGAGGTCTCTGACTTCTGCCCAATGTTTGTATGTGGGTATCTGCATCTGTCTCAGTCAGCTGCTGGGTAAAGCCTCTCAGAGAGCTGCTATGCTAGGCTCCTGTCTGCAGGCACAACACAGCATCATTGACAGTATGAGGGATTGGTGCCTACCCACGGGATGGGTCTCAAAATGGGCCGGTCACTGGCCGGCCATTCCTTTAGTCTCTGCTCTACCTTTGTCCCTGCATTCCTTTTAGACAGGACCAATTTTGAGTCAAAAGCTGTAGGTAGATTGGTGTCCCCATCCCTCCGCTGGGGGTCCTGTTTGGCTACTGGAGGTGGGCTCTTCATGTTCCATATCCCCACTGTTGAGCATTTCGACTAAAGTCATCTGCATTGATTCCTGGGAGCCTCCCTCATCCCAGGTCTCTGAGACTTCCAGAGAATTCCCCATCCCCTACCCCCAGCTGCTGCATATTTCCATTCGTTCTCCTGGCTCTCTGGGCCTCTCTGCTGTCTCTCATGCCTGATCCTGACCCTGCTATTTCCCTAACCCTACCCTCTCCACTCAGATATCCCTTCCCTTCTTCTGCCTCCCATAACTATTTTGTTCCTCTTTCTAAGTGGGATTCAAGCATCCTCACTAGGGCCTTCCTTCTTGTGTAACTTGTTTGGGTCTGTAGGGTGTACCGTGAGTATTCCGAACTTTCTGGCTAATATCCAGTTATCAGTGAGTACTTACCATGCATGTCCTTTTGGTTCTGGGTTACCTCACTCAGGATATTTTTCAGTTCCATCCGTTTGCCTGCAAAATTCATGAAGTCATTGTTTTTAATAGCTGAATAGTATTCCATTGTGTAAATGAACCACCCTTTCTGTATCCATTCCTCTGTTGAAGGGCATCTGGGTTCTTTCCAGCTTCTGGCTATTATAAATAAGGCTGCTATGAACATAGTGGAGCATGTGTCCTTGTTATATGTTGGAGCATCTTTTAGATATATGCCCAGGAGAGGTATAACTGGGTCCTCAGGTAGTACTATGTCCAATTTTCTGAGGACCCTCCAGTCTGATTTCCAGAGTGGTTGTACCAGCTTGCAATCCCACCAACAATGGAGGAGTGTTCCTCTTTCTCCACATCCTCACCAGCATCTGCTGTCACCTGAGTTTTTGATCTTAGCCATTCTCACTGGTGTGAGGTAGAATCTCATGGTTGTTTTGATTTGCATTTCCCTGATGACTAAGGATGTTGAACATTTCTTTAAGTGTTTCTCAGCCACTCAAGTTTTCTTTGTTGAGGATTTTCTGTTTAGTTCTGTATCCCATTTTTTTTTAATTGGGTTATTTGGGGTTTTTTTGTTTTGTCTTGTTAGTTTTTTTCTGTTTTGTTTTGTTTCGTTAGAGTCTAACTTCTTGAGTTCTTTAGATATTTATATATTTTGGATATTAGTCCTCTGTCTGATGGAGGATTAGTGAACATCTTTTCCCAATCTGCCATTTTGTCCTATTGCTAGTGTCCTTTGCCTTAATTTTTTTTTTTTGTCTCATATTGCTTTTAGGGTGGGGAGGCTTTTTTATCTGTTGGCATTTTGCTTGTCTTATGGTTTCTGATTTTGTGGGGTTTTTATAGAGTTGTCTGTGTTTGTGTGCTTGTATGTGTGTATATGTTTGTACTTCTGTATTTCGTGTGGTTTTCCTTCGTTTTGTTTGTTTTCATAGTTTTATTTATTTATTTTTTTTTGGTTCTTTTTTTCGGAGCTGGGGACCGAACCCAGGGCCTTGCGCTTCCTAGGTAAGCGCTCTACCACTGAGCTAAATCCCCAGCCCCCATAGTTTTATTTTTAATCTGCATGTTTGTTTTCTAGAGAAAGGAAAAAAGTATGAAGTTTAAATGGTGAGGAGGTAGGAAGGATCTGGAAGAAGATAGGGGAAGGAAAGCCGTGATCAGAATATATTGTATGAAAAACATTCAGTTTTATAAAGTATCATTGGATTCTATAAAAGAAAGAATCTGAGTTAGACAATTAAAACTAAAACCAAATGACTGGTAATATCCAGAATGAGTCTCTTTCCCCACTGATAGACTGTCCAACAATAAAATATTTATGATATATATATATATATATATATATATTTAAGTTTTCATGGTCTTCCCCTCTCACTCAGTAGTGACTCTGGTTTTGAAGACGTGACTAAATTTCTTACCTGTGTCAAACGTATTTTAAAGACAAGCTTCAAGTTTAACCTTGCCATTATAAAATAATTCCTCAGTCCATACAACTGTATTAGTGTATATGGGTAGATATTTATATGAATTTACTATGAGATGTGTCTTGTTCTAATACGACCTTTTAATAAATATAATATATAAAACTCCCAATGTACTCATTGTCAACCCCCCCACACACACAACACACACACACATACACACACAACACACACACAACACAACACACAACACACACACAACACACACACAACACACACACAAACACACACACAACACACACACAATACACACAACACACACATACACACACAACACACACAACACAGACACACACACAATACACACAACACACACAACACAGACACACACACAACACACACAACACACACACAACACACACACAACACACACACAACACACACAACACACACAACACACACACATACACACACCAGGGTCCTTTCTGTGTGCATTTCATCAACAACACATCATCCCGCTGTAAGTTAGCTTGAATTAGTTACCTTTCTGTTACTCTCATCCTGTTATTCAAGATATAGTAAATATTACTTCTGATGAAAAACAGAAAAAAAGAATCACTTGGATTCAGTTGTACTTTACATTTTTCACCTGCAGCTAAGGGGAGAGGGGCGGGCCTGTTTGGTGTTAGGGAAGGGACGTCTGGGAGGGCGGGACTAGGGCCAGGCCGGGTAGAAGGGCGGGACCAGCTGGGAGGGCGGGGCTAGAGGGGGCGGGACTCGAGGGCGGGACTCGAGGGGCGGAGCCAGAGATTGACTGGCAGGCAAAGGAGGAACTAGAAGCTCTCCAACCGGGTAAAGGGCGGGGCGGTAGGCGGGTCCTGCTGGTTAAGGCAGAAGGAAGGGCGGGCCGACAAGGCGAGGGGCGGGGAGAGGCGGGGCCTCAGGGCGCGCTGACGTCAGAGCAGGCTGCGACGCCGGCGGCGGGCCAGAGCTGAAGCGGCGGAGGTGTGTAGCGGAGCCGGGCCTGGGCAGACGGGGGCCGAAGCACCAGGCTCTGCGTCGGCGGCTCCGGGGCGGGGGCGCCAGCGGCGAAGCCCCCTCCCCGGGGAGGCGGGGCCAGGCCGACGCCTGGGAATCATGCATCAGAAGCTGCTGAAGAGTGCGCACTACATCGAGCTGGGCAGCTACCAGTACTGGCCGGTCCTGGTGCCCCGAGGCATCCGCCTCTACACCTATGAACAGATCCCGGTGTCCCTCAAAGACAACCCCTACATCACCGACGGCTACAGGGCCTACCTACCCTCCAGGCTGTGTATCAAAAGGTACAGTGGCTGCTCCCCACGGCGCATCCTCTACTCTCAGTCTTTTTGTCTGCTCTCCCCGTCTTTCTCCGCTATTCTCTGTGTGCATCAATTCCTCACCTCTGGGCCCTTTATCTTTCAGCTGCTCTATCTCCCCTCCGCGGGTCCTTGATCCACGAACTAACAATGATACTAATAGTGGTCATCGTTGCCTCCTCCATTGGCCTTTTGCTGTTTACAACGCGCTTTTGCATCCTTTTTTTCCATTTGGTAATCACTGGGGATATGGGTTGGACTCTTCCCCACTGACAATAGCCGAACCTTATTTGCTTCGTATACCTGAGCTTTGTTTCTAGGGCAGCACAGTGGGGATTCAGAAGTGTTGGCCAGCTGAATGTCCGTGTAATAGCAGACAAGTCCACATTGCTGCGCATATGTATGTGGGAAGCCCTGATTCATTCAGTAGTCTAGCAAATGCACACTGAGCCTCTGCTAAATGGTAGGCACCATACCAGTTGCAGAAGGCAGGCATGGTCCTTGTTCCCATGAAGCTGCTAAGGTCTCACCTGAGTGGCAGACACTAAAGGGATAATTACACTATTACATAATAGTAATTGTGGAAAATGCTGTGTAGGAAAAACCCTATAGCAAGGAAAGCTGAAAGAGGACAGCCGGTCCAACAGAACACCTTAGAAGCCTCTGTACAAAATGGGTTTGTTGATTTAGAGCTTTAAAATGAATCCCAAAAGCCTGTTTAAAAAAAAATCAGAAAGAAAAGAAAATTTTTAAAAAGGGCTTTAGCTTTTAGAGTGGTCTCCTGTCAGGACTCACTGTATGTACTGAAGTTATCACTCTAACAGAAGTTCAGTACAGCATTCCAGGTCACTGGAGTGGCAGACTTTGCTTTCCCCAATGTGGGTTGTCGAATTGCTCAACCAGCAACCACGTGCGTGTTTATTGATCTTTCCAGCATGGTCTTTCCCCCATCCTGTTTCTTTTTGTACTGCCTTGAAAGTATTTTTGTGGCATGACTTGAATGCATGACCAAGTGGTGCCACCATTTGAGTTTTAATTCCTGCTTCATTTCCCCAGTGCCTCCTGTACATAATTAAGAAATCAGAGCTAGGCCCTGCCGTGGAGATGGAGGAGGCAGGCCAGATATAGGCTCCTTTAAATATTGTATACCCACCCGCAGTGGCCCTCTGCATTTGGATGTTGAGTCCAAACCTGAAGGAGTCGAAACCAGGCCATATAAAACATTAGATCTCGAGTTGTTGAGTCAGATACAAGTTAACAAGCCTGCCTCTTAACTGCTTCAGAAATTTGAGCAAGGGTTAACCTGTTGATTTTGAAGATAAGCAAAATTCGTGAGTGCCTAGCTCGTCTGACAATTGTACTCTATCTTTGGTGGGGTGGAGGGGATACTCTTCCTACAATATTGATCTTATCCTAGTTGGGCCTTTACCCTCTCTAATTCTGACCTTCAAGAGTCTCCCAGACAGATTTTACATGTGAAGAGAGACTGTCTGTCCATTCTATCTGCGTTCTGTTCCTGGGAAGGAACATGGATAGAGCATGTTTAGTTAATCAGGTTATACTGGGTTTCATGAAATGAGAAGTTCTGAGGCAACAGGCAGAAGGTCGTGTTGGTTGCCAAAACAGTCCTGTAATTAGATGCTTCTAGAGCATTCTTTTAGTTCCTCCCCCAATTACAGATAGTCTTTATATTGATGGCAGGCAAGATAAAGTCTGTGTTTGCAGATACACAGTATTCTTTATTCTTGGTCATTGGGAATTTGTCGTGTTTCGCCCTCATAAGGATAAGGCTGTGAGAACCACAGGGACTGCTGCAGACACCTAGTTGTACATTTGTGCTCTTCACAGCTTTTCAGATTCAGAGCCTGTGGCCGGGGTGTGGGTGAGGGGATTGTTCAGTGCTTAAGAGCTTTGGCTGCCCTCCCAGAGGACTTGCCTTTGATTCCTAGCACCCACCTAGCAGCTCACAACTGTCTGTAACTCCAGCTCCGGGGGACTTGATGCCTTCTAGCCTCTGCAGGTACCAGGCGTGCATGTGATACACAGATAGACGTAGAGGTAAAACACCCACAGACAGGAAATAAGGATAATTAAACCTTATCAAGACCCCCCCAATTGATTTGTTGTTGGTTTAACAAAAGATTTGGTTCTGCTAGGGACATGAAAAAGCATTTAAATCTTCAGTCATGAGTAAAAACGACGAACCATTTCCCAGAATTGCGAAAGAGTTGGAAGCCAGCAGGAGCACTAACGCCACACCTTTTCTCCATGGCTGAAGAAACCGATTCCTGCTCTGGATGGTAGAGTCTATGCCAGCCTGTGCTGCCAAGGCGCTTTAAGAGGACAAATAGTACCCACGCACAGAGTAATCTCCAGTGCTCCTAAAAGGGGTAAACCCATGCCTCTTGAAGCTGAAACTGGTTTCAGAACCTGCATAGCACAATTGCTCTGGCATTGCCTGCCTGTCCCGGGACCTCTCCAGCAGGTTCGTGTGTGTGTGTGTGTGTGTGTGTGTGTGTGTGTGTGTGTGTGTGTGTGTTGCTTCTCTTGGACGCACTGAACTTTGTACATGTATTTATTTAACAAGTGCTTAAAAGGTATTTTATGTTTATGCCTCAACTTGCACTGAGCAGGGACTGGGTTTGCTGCTAACTTCCAGTGTTTGCACACAAGCATCGTTTCTGGAGGAAGGGACTGCATCTGAACAAGGACGCTGATGCAGTCTGAGGGAAGAAGTAGTGAGAGCAGTGAGGGTTGAACAACGGCAGCTGTAACTCCCAGGATTGGTGCAAATGGGAGAACAATCACAGAAGTAGTAATGGGACAGCCAGTCTTCGAGAGGCAGAGAGGCTGGCGCTGAGCACCTCCCCCAGTCCCAACCACTGAGCCATAGCGCATCTGAACCGTGTGTGTTTTCTTTGTAGCTTGTTTATTTTGTCCAACGAGACGGTAAACATCTGGAGTCATTTGCTGGGCTTCTTTCTCTTCTTCACGCTGGGGATCTATGACATGACGTCCGTGCTGCCGTCGGCCAGCGCATCCAGAGAAGACTTTGTGATCTGCTCCATCTGCCTTTTCTGCTTCCAGGTGAGTCCCTCACTCCGCAGACACTGCTGGGAGTGAGGAGAGCTTTTGTCAGAAGTGCCTGCTTGGATCTTCAGACCCACAGCTTGGAACAGCCTCCCGAGGGCACCCCGGACACCTACCTGCTCTCCTAGCAGAAGCCCACAGAGGCCGCTACTCTCGTGTACTTGGAGGTTGTTATTACAGCAGTTTGAAATGCACTGCGTTTCAAAGAAGTGGGAACTGTGTTCATGCCTCCCCCTACTCCAGTCTGAGGTAGAGCCCCATTGCAGAGCCCAGACTGGCCTTGAACTCAAATTTTCCTCAGCTTCCTACCTCATGAAGTGCCAGGGTTATAGGCGTGCCTGAGTGCCTTGTTCTCTAATCTCTGGACATCTTGGCTGAGACGAACACTAGGACATGAGTCTGACTGTCCTCTGTTGTGTGGTCGAAGTGTCTACCCAAAGCCTGTTTAGAAAGACGCCTTTCCGCTGTTTGAACAGACGTGCACTCGCATTTGCTGTCTCCCACTGCCTTCCTTGCTGCCTGCCTTCCTTGCCGCCTTTGCTCTAACGCTTCCGTGTCAGCTTCCTTACATTCCTTGGCAGTTGCTTGGTTTCAAGTTGATTGCATTGTTATTTGTCTTTAACGTTTGAATTTATTACTTACGTTACGCTTATGATTTCCAAGGACCTATAGAAATATCTTTAAATTTAACATTGATTAATTTTTCAAACAGACCATTTTTTTGTTACTGAAATTACCTTTTTGCTCTTATAATATATTCTGATCACCGCTTCCCCTCCCCAACCTCCTCCCACACCTTCCCACCTTCCCACCCATCCAACTCCATGCCTTCCTTCTCTCTCTTTACAAAACAGGAAGTAAACAAACCAGAGATGAACAGAAGAAATGGGGAGGAACACACACATACACGCACACACACACACACACACACACACACACGCATGCAGGCAGAGGCACACATTCATGGGACGCCCATGACGTCACAAAATCAGACACTGTAATATATAAGCAAAAGACAAGTAAGGTTAAAAAAATGCCCAAACAGATCATAAGTTCTATAAAAGCAAATCTCAGACATCACCACTGAGTTCATTTTGTGTTGGCCCTCTATGCTGGGCGTGGGGGCTTCCTTTAGGCGTGGTTTGTACGCTGGTGGGACTCCATTGGAGAAGAACAACTTTTCCTTTGTTAATGGTCATCCATTGGAGAGAGCTTCTGGGAGGGACGGGGTTCATACCTGCTTCCCCTTCTGAGTGTCGGTTCCTCATCTGCTTAGGTCCGTGCAGGCCCTGTGCACGCTGACACAGTGCGTGTGAGTTCATTTGTGTATCGGTCCTGTCGTGTCTGGAACACACTCTTCCCTTAAGTGTCACCTGTCCCCCTTGGCTCCTACATTCTTGCCGCCTCCTCTTCTGTAAAGGTCCCTGAAGGCCGCAGAAGATTTGATAGAGACGTCCCATTTGAACTGGTGTTCCCAGCTCTCTCATTCTCCACACACTGTCTGACTGCGGCTCTCTGTCTGTATTCAGCCTGTCTACGATCAGAGGCAGCGTCTCTGAGGATGGCCGGGCAAGACACTGACCTATGAGTACAGCAGAGTGTCACTAGAACTTTTTATGTTGCCAGCCTCTTTTAGCAGAAGGTTCTTTGCTTTTCCCCACTAGGTCCGTGGCCTATCCAGTCCTAGGTTCTTGTCCTCCCAGGCAGTGTCAGCCATGGGGTCCGTCTCGTGAAGTGACTTCAGTCAAATAGTGGTTGGTTACTCCTGTACCTTTTGAGCAATTACCCTGGCATAATCAAAGTGTTCAAATAGACCATTGAAAAGCGGGAAATAAATACAGGCCATAGCCCATTGGTGTTTCAATGATTTAAAAGAACTCGGAGTAGAGACCCACGTGAAAATGAGAAGAAACGGCAACACCACACTTGCCCCTGACAGGCGCAGGCTAGCTCGCTGCCCTTGGAGAGGAGAGCACACCACACTTGCCCCTGACAGGCGCAGGCTAGCTCGCTGCCCTTGGAGAGGAGAGCACACCACACTTGCTCCTGACAGGCGCAGGCTAGCTCGCTGCACTTGGAGAGGAGAGCACACCACACTTGCTCCTGACAGGCGCAGGCTAGCTCGCTGCACTTGGAGAGGAGAGCACACCACACTTGCTCCTGACAGGCGCAGGCTAGCTCGCTGCACTTGGAGAGGAGAGCACACCACACTTGCTCCTGACAGGCGCAGGCTAGCTCGCTGCCCTTGGAGAGGAGAGCACACCACACTTGCTCCTGACAGGCGCAGGCTAGCTCGCTGCCCTTGGAGAGGAGAGCACACCACACTTGCCCCTGACAGGCGCAGGCTAGCTCGCTGCCCTTGGAGAGGAGAGCACAGCACACTTGCCCCTGACAGGCGCAGGCTAGCTCGCTGCCCTTGGAGAGGAGAGCACAGCACACTTGCCCCTGACAGGCGCAGGCTAGCTCGCTGCCCTTGGAGAGGAGAGCACAGCACACTTGCCCCTGACAGGCGCAGGCTAGCTCGCTGCCCTTGGAGAGGAGAGCACAGCACACTTGCCCCTGACAGGCGCAGGCTAGCTCGCTGCCCTTGGAGAGGAGAGCACAGCACACTTGCCCCTGACAGGCGCAGGCTAGCTCGCTGCCCTTGGAGAGGAGAGCACACCACACTTGCCCCTGACAGGCGCAGGCTAGCTCGCTGCACTTGGAGAGGAGAGCACACCACACTTGCCCCTGACAGGCGCAGGCTAGCTCGCGGCCATTTCAGCTTTGGTTTAGCAGACACTCAATGTCCCTGTGTACTTCCACACCCATGCAGCAGTCATGTGTGGGGCTGAGTAGAAAAAGCGTGCCAGGGAGATCAAGTCATGTATGTAGGGGCAGAAAAGTGAGCCGGGCATTCAGCCAGGAGCAATGCTACGGAAAAGGCCAGAAGCAACAGACACCTTAGCGCCACCCAGACTTAGAGGTACTTATTCTTTCCGTCCTAGTCCTGGGGTAGCAGAGGAGGAAGGGAAGCAGGCCGTTGGCAGGGCCAGATCATGGCACACTTTGTTACCTGCCAGTGCTATGTACGTGGCTGTACACTGTAATTATCTCCCCACTTTGATAGTGAGACACGCCACAGGATGCTTCCTACTGGATCTGAAACATACAGATTGGCCAAAACCTTGGTCCTGCTAGGAACCCTTCACAAGGGTGTACACCTCTCCAAACAACACACAGAAGTGTAGATTCACCTTTTAAAATATGGAGGGCTTTATTGGGATACTTTTCTTTTCCTTTTGATACCATAGTTTCTCTTCCTCAGATGCCTCTCTTCAGGAGGTCAAATTTATTACTGGCTTTTATAATTACTGTCAGGTACTAATACACATGTCAGCAGTCAAACAGACCAACGTCTAAGACAGACAGGAGAAGTCACCTGAACCCGCATTCCCACGGGTGGCCTTGCTGTGGCAGTTCTAATGGACATTTTGCACACGTGGCTGCCTCATGGCGTCCTCTCTGCCCGTGTACTGGCTGCTTCCACAGTGAGATCATTGTGCTGCCTATGCTTATCTCACCGCTGCCTCTTGCGTCGCTCTGTGTGACACAGATTGTTCTCGTCCAGTAAGAAGCCCACCATGGTCTCTCCAGGCTCAGGCATGTACGTGCAGGGATAACCAGAGGACACCACCAAGGTGGACGTGTGGCTGGGCCAGCACCTGTGGCTGTGACAGCAGATGGACTAAATCTTGGTTAGGTGTGGACACCCGTCTCCTCAAGTTGGCTAGTCTTGCTTAAGAACAAACAACTGGACCTTCATTTCTCTTTTAGCAGCTATCTGCTTGAAATACGTCTGTCAGCTGGGCGTACTTCACAATAGTTTACTGTCCCATTTTCTCCACTCCCAGTGTCACTGACTTGATAAAGTCAGCCTTTTCCCCCGGGGCTGTGCTTGTCTACACCTCTGGAAGGGTACTATTCATGTCGTCAGAAGCTTTGTAACTGGGCCGAGGTTCCAGTTAAAGCACTTTGTTGTATGTGGCTTTAGTTACGGCATGAAGAGTCTGCATCTTGTTCTTTATTGGTTTCATGTTTTTCATTATATGGCTGGTCTTCCTGGATCTCTCCCCCAAATGTCGTACAAACACTGGCTGAATGCTGGCCCGGCTCAAGTTCAGCCCCTCCTTCTGTAATGCTTTTCCCTCACCAGCAGCCACACCACGTGCACCACACGGCCAATACCATCTTTCCTTGCTTTTCTATGGTCTACGCTGACTTCTGTAGAAGTTTTTACAGCAGGGTTTCCCGAAAAAGTATCTCTAGGGAGTAGAGGCCTCGTCTTTATAATGCTTGCAAGGCACTGCATGACATTCAACCGAGAGTCGGTGGCCAGATTCAAGTCCTCAGAGCAACTGACTACATCAGTAGCTTTGCTGTCCATTGGGAAAACCCACACATTTTATTTTTCATGGATATAATGAAGCCATGGTTACTTAGAACTTTAAACAAACAAACAAACAGATCGTAGCCAGGTGTGGTGGCACATACTCTAAAATGTGAAAGATTTATATGATCGAAAAAAAAAAAAAAAACAACAGAATATTGGCACAAACCTTTAAACTACCACCTGAGATCAGAGGAAGGGGGTCTCTGAGTTCAAGGCCAGCCTGATTTATGTAGTGACTTCTGGACCAATCAGGGCTCATAGTGAGACCTTGTCTCATAGCAACAAGAAGAAAATACATTGTATACTAGAATTATAATGAGTAATTTGATTACTTTAAAGTATCTATCATGTGTTTGTAGACATATGTATCACAGGTCCTGGGAACATATGTGTTAAAAGGTATGTAACATGTTCTTAATAGTGACCTCTAAGGAATAGATTCAATGACAGGGGCTTATATTTTTTGCAGTGTACAAGTCTGTGTCCTTTTATCTCTGCTAAGGGATATATGCGAGTTTACTGTATAAAAGTCAACTCATTCATAATCAGAGTAACCTTAGGAGGTAATTTGAAAATATTTGCATTTAAAAATATTTGGATTGTATTATTTCCCAATCTTTGCTATTTATTTACAGTTTTATGTTTTAAAATAATTACAGTGTGTAAGTCTTTGGTAATTGCAGCCCCGTCTTACTGAACTGGAGAAGCTCAGATCAGTGACGGTTTAGCCTATGATGAGCTGCATTGCACTCAAGTGTCCCTGATTCGTAGGCCCATGTGGGGCCCAAGACCTGTATCTGAGTGCCACTCGTGAATTGCCTGGCCTTCCGTTTTCTCCCTTGGTTCTTACAGGCTGCATTTCCTTTTGCAGGTCTGCATGCTTTGCTCGGTGGGCTATCATCTTTTTTCCTGTCATCGGTCAGAAAAGACGTGTCGGAGGTGGATGGCATTGGACTATGCAGGGATCTCTATCGGCATCCTGGGCTGCTATGTCTCGGGAGTATTTTATGCGTTTTATTGCAATAATGTAAGTGCTTAGAGCTCCCACACCCTATCTGCTATGTAGGGTTTGGAGTTTCTTACGATGGTTTAAATCCATGACTGCAACTCAGCAGGAGAGACTTGCGCGGGGACAGAGTTAATCTTCAGAAGATCCCTGTGATCTCTGATATCTACGATGGGCCCATAGTTTTGCTTTGTTTTTAATTTTCTGGTGGAAACTATGACCGTAAGTGTGGAGATACAACAGACAGAACACAGCAGCCCGTGTCTGTGATGGGGTAACTCAGGACAGAGAGGCACAGGATCTCAGCTACCAGGCCAGGCTGAGCTACACAGCAAACCCCGCTCAACACAGAACGAGCATCCATCGACCCCGTCCTACTGTCACACTTCGATTTTTACTTCCTCTCTCACTGCACCTCTTTCAGAGCCCAAAGTATGGCTCTCTCCCGGGAACAGCATAACACACGGTCGTCATCTCTCCCAGTGAGCAGAGTGTGCCCTGCCCAAGCTTCCCTGCCTGTGCCGTGGGCCCACTGCAGCGCAGTTAGGGAGCTGTAAGAGTCTCCCAGACGCCCCGGGGTGATCTCCAGAGCGTGCCTGTCAGCTCATGGCACTCCGTCGCTCCAGCTCTGTGGGATCCTACATCCTCTCCTGCCTCTGTGGTATCACGCATCATACACGCCACGCATCATACATGCCAGCAAAACACCCATACACATAAAATTAAAAAAAAAAATTGACTACCAAAGAAAAGTCTTAGGCTTTAATATGTGAAGACCATTATTAACTATGTCGTGATTTTCAGACTTAGATAGATTATAACCTAGTATATCATTAAATACGTATGTAATTACTGTATAGATCAGTTGAATTTTACTAGCAAACTGATCAGGTGTGCCCAGAGGTAAAGAGGACTGTGTGCTCTGTGGATCCGTAAAGGGAAGGCACGGAAACATGCTGCGGGGACAGCTGGCATGCAGTCAGCCTCATACCGCTGCTTTATATGCACTCATGTTTTCTGTTTACCTCTTCCTAAGTATCAAAACCGGAGGCTTATTTTAAATTTAAATAAATTAATAAAATAAAATTATATAAAATTAATAAAATAAATAAATAAATAAATAAATAACCCCAGAAAAAGAGAAGAAAACAATGGCGTTGAAGTCCACAGTTACATACAAGAGAGGTCAGTCAGTGCCTTCTCCCAGGCATCTGTAGCTCCAAGCAGTTAGTTTTAGTGGCGCCTGCCTTTCAAGAGATAGAAAACACTTGGAGATGAACCTGAAAACGGGACTGTTGGGCTCACACAAGACTAATGACCTGACAGGCGATTTCTAGAGCTGAGCAGCCCACAGAAGCCTGGGAGCCCGGCAATGATGCCTGCCCTTGAGGAGCTGCCTTTTGAGCCCTGAGCCCTTCCCTGTTCATTTAGCAACTAAGTGCTTTGTAGCTCTTCGTGTATGCTTAGCTGGCTCTAAACTTTTTGTCCGAGTGACTTTCAGGCTTCCCTTATTCTCCACAAACTTGGGCCATCATTGTTCATGCCCTTCAGTGGAAGCCATTAAAGGCTAGCCTTTAAGGATTCGGCTCCTCAGGCTAGAAAAGGTTGAACCTTCCTCAGCTGCCCTGTCTCAAAGAGTCAGTTATTAAGACCTTCTCTTATATCAGACTTGTCCCCTAAATCTGATATGTGTGTGTGCGCGTGCGTGTGTGTGTGCGCGCGCACACTCTCTTCCTTAGCAGTCCCCAGTGTGTCAGCTTGGCAGAGTTAGTCTTAGTCACCTCTTCTCCAAGCCGCCCTGCCCTTTCTGCTCCTTCTCCCAGCACACTGCATTTGCATTCCTCACCAGCTTAGATGTTGTCTCCCGTGTGATCGCATAGTCTGCAGGCACAGGTGACATTTACTATTCTTGCTTCAGTGGTTCCCCAACATCCTATTTGTGACTTGGTCACAGTGTTATCTTACATTATCATGTTCTCAAGGCTGCCCCTCCACAGTCTGAGCTCAGTAGCCAGGAGAGCCCATGCCATAGGCAGCCTTGTTCCTACAGCATTCTCCTGTGCCTAGCATGTGACAGGTTCTCAGGAAATGCTCTTGTACGTGAAGTAAGTGTGGCCCTTTACCAGTTCACTTTCAATTTTTGTTTGTCATCCTAACAAACTTTCAAAACTTAACATTTGTATTGAGCACTCTTTTAAAGGCTGTGTGGTTTGGATATTACCGCCAATCCCTAGAGCCCGTAATGCTTGATGTAGGTTCCCAGAAGGCTGTTTTCTCTTCACTCTAGTACTGGCGCCAAGTGTACCTGATCACCGTGCTCGCCATGATCCTGGCAGTGTTCTTCGCACAGATCCACCCCAGTTACCTCACACAGCAGTGGCAGAGGCTCCGCCCCATCATCTTCTGCTCGGTGTCGGGATATGGAGTGATCCCCACTCTTCACTGGGTTTGGCTCAATGGAGGAATCAGTGCTCCCATTGTACAGGTAGGTGGAGTGTGGTCAGAATCTTTATTTTTTACCCTTCATCTTCATTCCTTGGATAAAGCGCTGTAATCAGGCCACGTGGGTGGCTCTGACTACTTCATGCTTTTAGTTGTACATTGAAACAGTTTCCACAGCTACATAACTCAGCATACTTTTCAAAATCATGTTAGCTCTACTCATCACTGACAAGCCACCGTGTGAGATAATTCCTTCTCTGTCACCGTGTGTAAGGACACGTCGTTTCTGGGGACAGCTTCTGAGGTTGCAGTTTGCCCACTGGCCTATGATAGTACTATGGGTTACAGAAGTGGGAGCAGCAGGTTTCTTTAGGGGGAGGGATGAGGCACTGAGGAGGACTTTCTGGCTGGAGATTTGTAAGGCAGACCTGGGGTCCCCAGTGAGGCTGGAGTGGAGACGGTAATAAATAGTTGACGTAGCGTATCAGTAGCTGGAACCGCAGGATGGAGAAGTAAAGGAAAAGCTCTTGACATGACTCAGGTCCTGTGGGCAGCAGGATAGACAACAGGAAGGACTCCAGTAGGGTTCCATCTTCCTGAGAGTAACAGAAATTCGTTTCTGTGTTCGTAGAAATTCCTGTAAAAAAGCCCTCAGTGTGTGCTGGAGAGAAAGCTGGAGAAGGTTGGGTGTGTAAGCGTGTGCCAGGAAAGCTCACCAGTGTGTGGCTGCCGCGGAGCCCTGTCTGACTTCAGCGCACTTTGCTGCTGTCACTGCAGGAGACCGAGTTGGGAGAGGAAGGGCTGTCAGTGGGCTTGCTGTCACTGTGCGAGCCTCGGGGAAGCCCTTGGTGAACAGTGAGGAGAAAGACAGTTCTATATCAGAGATAGAGGCCTGGGATTCTCGGGAGGGAGAGCAGTCCTCTCTTCAAAAGACCAGGAAGGGACAGAGCTGTGATGAGAGGGAGAGACCTGCTGTCCTGCTGTGTGAGACACCATTTCTCTGGCCATCTTGGTCTTCCAAGAATAAGACAATAGAATGAGACGCTGCTGCCCATGTTTTTTCTTTTTTTTTTTCTTTTTTTTTTTTTTTTTTTTTTTTTGGTTTTTTTTTTTTCGGAGCTGGGGACCGAACCCAGGGCCTTGCGCTTCCTAGGCAAGCGCTCTACCACTGAGCTAAATCCTCAGCCCCCATGTTTTAATTCTAACAGAAATATATGACTTGTAACTGATACAGAAGTGATCGATTTTAAAGGCGGTAAATTACACTAAGCTTATAATGATAAATGAACAAGAACAAGAGCTGATGGATTTTAGGAAAATTGGAATACTAATTTCACGAGACTTAAGATAGGAAACTGGTAAATAGACAATGGGTCTTAAAAACAGAATTCTATTATGATCATCAATCATCCTAGCAAAGAAGCAAAAGGGAGCCTTGGAAGAAATTCACTAAAAAGCTCTCATTCTTTAAAGATGGGAAGAACTGTCCTTCCTAAAGATGTTATTTCTGGAAGGGTTCGGCCCATCGGGTGGTGGGTGGTGGGTTCTCGGATGGTTAGAAATCCGAGACTGTTGATCTAGAGGATCCTAGATTGGAGACGCCAGGGTCATTCTCATGGACTTGAAAAGTTGTTTCTTATGGTAATTATTGGTAAATGGGATTTGTAATGAGAATTGGGAACAGTGTATGTGTCTCAGCTCGTGGTTTTCACTAGAGTGGGGAAGACCTTTAGGGCCATGCCTCAGCAGAGAGAGGGAAGCGTCTATAGAATGGCTCAGGGCATTTATCCGGGAAGTGGAAATCTACTCTAGCCTTTCTTGCCTTGGACAGGGCTGTTAGATCTGTTCAGATCTCTACTGACTGGGCTCTCGTATGCATGGTGCTCTGTAACCACTTAGTACAGGACGTGGGCATCTCAGACTGTCACCAGCTCAAGCTCCCTGAGCAGCCAGACTCTCGGACCTCTATTCCCGTAGAGCGGGAATAAGAGACCGTTACTATGGAGCCCCTCGGCAGATGACTGAGATATAGCAATCATTAAACCCCACCTCTGACCTCCAGCAGGTATCAGTGGAACTGGGGAGCCTAAGAAAACCCACTTTGCTTTCCAGGACTTCGCTCCCCGAGTGATTGTGATGTACGTGATTGCTCTTCTTGCTTTCCTGTTCTACATCTCCAAAGTCCCGGAACGGTACTTCCCAGGTAGGTCCCTGGTCACCACGGTTTTGTAGCTCTCTTCTGAAAACACATTTGAAGTAAATGCTTCTGAGAATCAAAATTTAGATGGTTCCTCAGAATTGCTAATTATGGAGTTATTATTCCTAATCTATAAAGTTAAATTTCAGGGGGCTTTCATAGAGATCTCCTACAGAGTGATGTGGGCTCAAGGACTGGGGCTGACACTGTTGTCACTGACATAAGTTTGTGACAGTGCTCATCAGACTCCAAGGATCATGTGACTTCTGACCCCTGTTCTTTTTACCATGGGGCCGTGTCATTAGCCACCATGTTCTTCCGTCCATACCCACTTGTTCGTACTACAGTGAATTCATACGCAGAGACATAAAGCAAGAACTGCAGGAAGACAGGCTCAGGGTCACTTTTCTACACACATTAGGGCTGGACCTGTGATTTCTGATGTCTAGTGCCTAGGAACGTTTCCTACAGGTAAGAGGATCGAGCCTCCCACAATCCCACACAGTAGGTCAAGGCGGGAGCGTCCTACACCACTGCTAGAGGTGTTTACACCACAGCACCACTGCAGGGCTACAGCGGATGCTGGCAGGTGTTCTTGTTCTGGCTTTGCTAACCGAGACATCAGGAAGCCGCCCTGTATTAACGAGCATCTCGTCCTTCCCTCCTGTGTGGTGCTAGCAGGTTCCTGCAGCCGGACAGTGTAAGTGCTGTGTCCCGAGGGATACCCGTGCCGGTCTGGCGCTCCAGTGCCTCTTGTCTCTTACAATACTTTCCCCCCACTCTACCAACTGCTGAGAATGGAAGACAAAAGATGAACTTGCTGAAATCAAACCTTCATTACTTTTTCACGTTTACCGAGTGTGCGTGCTTGCGTGTGCACACATGAGCTGGTCACAGTGTCCCTTCATCAGTCAGAGGACAATCTCAAAGATCAAGTTCCCCTCTGCGGGCTCCCTCTTATTCCATGCCCCGTGGATTTGAGGGATAGCAGGCTCCATCAGACTTGATGGTGGGTGCCTTCAGCCGCTATTTCATTGTCCCACACAAGTTACGACGCTAAGAATATAAAGTCGAGGTCTGAGGCCATAGTGCCCACATACGCCTGATGTCACCTAGAAACAGTTCCGAGCATTTCTGACATTAACCTGCAAGCTGCAAGTTTAAGGAATAAAACTTTAAGTATGAATCTAGCCTCTTTAAAAAATACTTGGGTCTGAATTAATCTATAGTCAATCAGCCTTTCTTCTGCTCTCCCTTCCAGGACAGCTAAACTACCTGGGGTCAAGCCACCAGATCTGGCACGTCCTTGCAGTGGTGATGCTGTACTGGTGGCATCAGTCCACAGTGTACGTCATGCAGTACAGACACAGCAAGCCTTGCTCTGACTTTGTGTCCCATCTGTGACTCCAGGTACGGCCCAGTCATTCAGCAATACACTGGGGAATTTCAGACCCCGCTTTTCTAAGTTTCCCCCTCCTTTTTTCTTTACTTGTTTAATGAGTCATGCTTTATAAAAATGGAAACATTTATTTGGATCTCTAGTAAGAACTGTGCTTGGCCCCTGCATCGATGGTTCGCTGTTGGTACAGCAGCGGAATTCAAGTGCGTTGAGAACGTTTTTGAGTAGCAGCCCTGGGTATGAAATGACTCTGAGTTCTGTGAAACCCACTGCATGCCTTAGGAAGAGCTCCTGTCCATAAGCAATGGAAGCGTCTGTCCTGTATGATGACTCTCAGAGGAGACATTGTCATCCAATGGTCAAACCTGAGTGCCTCCTCAAGGCCAGGGTTGCTGCGTCCTGTGCTGCTCCAAGCTAAGCAATACAGCGCCGCCACCACAGCCCCACGCAGTCTGTGAGAAACTGGCACCCGATGACCCACTGCCCTGCGCCAGTCTCTCCTCTCCTTAGGAACGTTTACAGTTTTGGTTTTGGTTTTGTTGTGATGTTTGTTTTTATGTTTGCTAACAAAACACTTAATTCTGCCTTTAAGAAAGGTAGTGAGAGGAGAGACAAACGTGCTGGTTTTAAAAACATTAGACTGGAAACTAGGGCATGACTGAGCCACACACTGTCTGATAGCCCAGTCCCCACTTCCTAATTTTTGCTCCAAATGAAATATTATTTAATCCCATATTATAATTGGATTCTTGACACTGAACTTTGAACCTAGTTTTCCCAAAGAACTTTCACCTCTAACTCTGTCGTTCCAAGTTTCATGACGATGGGTTGAAAACTATGCGGATGCTACTTTGCAGGCCGCGCCATCTGGGTGATGTGAGCCTTAAGCCCGAGAGCACGCAGATGGCTCATGTGAGCACAGTGAGACTCACTGCTGCAGTCCAGCTCGCTCTGTGCCGACATCTGACAGACAACTTAAAAACACCTATAAACACCATGCACAGTTGAGAGCTGGAGCATTGGTCTTGTTAAACTCAGCAGTAGATCTCACTGCCATCAGATAGTGGCTCCTAGTCTTTCTAGATGCATAAGTTAAATCACTCAGTATTCAGGAAAGCTTCCATTGTCTACTAAACTATAAAGCATCACTAAGTTTCCTAATAAGTTGACAAGCTGCTTTAAATACTGCTGTATTTTTAGAAAAAATGGAATTAACTAATACACCATAGAATTTTCTTGTCATTGACGTTTATCCCTAAATGCACGTTCTGTATCCAGTGCTAGGAACATCGATACACCTCTGCAGGGGCCTTCTTCCCAGTCCAGTGGCGCTGAAATAAATCTCCCGTGCTGGAATGTTAGCAGGAAAGGACACTAATTCATAGCACTGTTATGACGGAACACTATTTTGGAAGTGGCTGTTGTACCTTAGGTCACAAATTCAACTCATATGCTCAATTTTAGATGACCTGGATATAACAAAAGTGGGATATATTTTCAGAAAATATCCTTTATTGGCCAATGTTGTTCTTGAATATACATTTTGTCATTTTGGCCAGAAGGAAATCTACTAAATATTTATTAAGTAAAAACAGTAAAATCCAGTAATTTTAGATGTAGACCCATTTTTGTTATGAATTCTTCTAAAAAATATACTGAGTCTTTTAAGTTTACTTTTTTTTTCTTTTTTCAGACAGGGTCCCACTCTGTAGCCCTGGAACGTGCTAATAAAGACCAGGCTGGCCTTGTAACCATAGAGAGCCACCTGCGTCTCCCTTCCGAATGCTGGGTTAAAGGCGTGTGCCACCATGCCCAGACGTGTATGTTTTAATTCTTACAATGCCTGGGTTCCTTGTGTACATGAGTTCTGTAATGACTGCTGTATGTACCACGCACCTAAGAACAGCATTCTTTGTTCTCAAACAACTGCTCTTTAAATTTAAGACCTAAATGTAGGGACAGTTATTCTGTGTCCTCTGAAATGTTCAGTATTGTAAAAACAAAACTCTGTTGTTCCCATCTATCTTGATAATGTATTTATTATAAAGGAATGACTGGACTGCTGTCAACTCTAAACACTTCTGTATGTCCGCACTTATTGACCATCTACTGTGTGCATAGCACTACTGATAAAAAAATTTATTCACACTAAAGAATATTTGACAAATGCTTAAAAATCTGAGCTTTGTAATAATGTATAGTTGTTTATATTAGTTTATTAAAATAAGTTGAAAATGGTATTTCCAGCTACAGTATTTTAAAAAAGCAAGTCTCACTAGCTTATCCAAACTCTAAAAGCGAAGACTGTTTTTAACTGTGACTGTTTTAAATTATAACTTATAGAGATGCAGTTAACTCACTTAATAATCAGTCATCTTCCTCTATAACGCCATTTTCCCAACAGCAAGCCATTGTTCATCTCTGTGGCTTATACTAAGTGCAGTTAAGTACCTGCGTGGCCAAGTGCACCTATGTAAATAAATACGGTTTACTAAGCGTGTGCTGCTTGTCCTTCTTTGTGATACATTACAGCTTGAAATGGCACGGTAAAGTCAAATGAGTCAGGGCTGTCACAGCCGCAGCCCACCGGGCAGAGGATTCACTGTGAAGAACGCAGAGCTGTACAACCCTCCACTTGGCAGGTCCCCTAGAGATACGCCCTGCCTGCCCTGTGTTACACGCCACGGGGCAAGGCCTGCCCCTCTGGATCCCTGCCACTTGCTGAGAAGGTCCTCGTCCACCCAAGCAGTAGCGTTTCTTCCAGCTCCACCTACCAGGGAAGCAGCTTGGCTGCTAGTGAAGGGGCAGAGGGGTCTTCTATATGCATTGCCGCATAGCTGTTTACACTGCTAAGAAATGTTGTCATCTGGGCTGATGAGAGAATGGTCTAGAACGGAAACCTACCCTTTAAAATGTTTTCGGATAGAAGTAGCAGTAGAGCCCTCCTGAGGAGAGTGAACTCGCACACTGTATGCGAGGGGCCACCAAGGCCCTCCCCCTGCTCCTCCAGTGTGGCATCAAGGTCCTGCACAGAGGTCCTGCACAGCATGTCGGTTCTGTCATGCCAGGCTATGTGCGTTCCCAAAGATCATGGCTTCAGTCTGAGCATTAGCTGTGCTTGAGCCTGCCTTTCCTAGAAAGGAATTATTCAAAGTAACCATCTCAATACTGTATGAAGTTCCTCCTGGGAGAGCGCAACTGTAACTGGATCTAAGTGACTGCACTGCTTCAAAACAGAAGTCCACTCACACCCAACCAAACGAACCTCGTCACAACTGGGAACGTGTACAAGCCACCAATCAGGCTCCAGAGGGAAGAATCCTGCACTCTCAGTTAGACTGCAGCTCTGTCACCAAAGTTAGCACGTCCTTACACACAGTCCATCTCTATAACACGCCAAAGCCTCTTACTCAATTAATGCTGAGTCTTTTAAATTAAAAAAAAAAAAAATCAACCAAACAAAACATGGTACATATTAAAAAACTGTGCCAGACAAGTAATTGAAAAGGCATGCTAAGACCTGTGTTCTGACCTCATAATCACTGTATTGGTAAATCTGTGACAATTGTTTAACGAAGTGTTCTTATTGCAGAAAAGAGGCCAAGTGCATTTTCTTAAATCCTTAACCATGAACTCTTGGAGAGCAGAGGACATAACTGAGACAGACTCTATGATGAAAGAACTGAACAGAAGTTTGTGATGAAACTTTTAATGATACAAATAGTAATAATAAAACTCCAAAGGCATTGGCTATGAAGAATAAGCGATCCGTTTGGGATTTATTGCATTTAAAGACGGCAGATTATTAAAACAGTAGGTATGATAAATACAGTAAGAAAATAACTTTAAATCTCAAACAAAACAGTGAACAGAATTCAAGACTAAGCAATGTAAAGGCAATAAGGTAACAAAATTAGTGCTTTACTGGGTACAGGGAAAGTAACTGAAGTCTATCTCAAACTCTTCCCGGCTACATTTGAGGGCTTAAGTTACTTTAGCAAGTATGTCTTATAACAATTAGAAATATAACTAAGGATATAAACCCAGTTTATTTAAAAATTAAAGTTATTTGCTTAGTGGTACATAAAAGGCTTCAGAAAATTCAAGTTTAACAAAAAAAAAAAAAAAAAGGAAGTGTAATCAAAGAAAGTGCACTTAAAGCCGTTTGCCAGCAATTAAAGGGCTCTTCCAGGCTGGAGGTGTGGCTCAGCCCTAAAGCGCTTGCCCAGCATGTGCAAGGCCCTGGGTTCAGTTCCCAGCACCGCAAAAGAAAGAACAAGTGGCAATTACTCCTTCTAGTATAGGATGATCTCTCAGTCACAAAAAGAACATAGTAATAAAATCAGTCTTCCTGTAGCACTGTGAACTTTAATTAAAAAAAAATAACCTAAACCAGACCCAGCCCTCTGTATTTTCATCTACTTCTTCCTTTTAGTGGCTTTTGTAAACTTCGTCACTAGGAGTGAATGCTCTTAAGAGAAACGATTGCCTTTTTAAATTCACATTAATTCCGTAGTGGAGAGCCTCGATGTGCCTGTGTCTTTTTATCTTAGTAGAGAACACCACCGAGTGTAAATTTTTTCCAACAGTCATCTGTTGTTCTCTCAGTAGACTCAGTAGACTGTCAACTCAGTAACTGAATGTAAATTGATGACTAGTTTTGCTTAGAAATAAAAGAAAAAGAATGACAGAGTTCACTGCGCATTCTACATGTATTAAACAGATAATACCTAACTCCCCACAGGTAGTGACATTAATACATGTGCGCCTTCTGACAGTGCTTTAGTGAAGTGCCCAAATCTGGATAACCCAAGGGAGGCACACCCAAGACTGGCTCCACCTTCGTATTTTCCGTCAGGAAGAGGAGAGTAGTCAGTCCCTGTTAAACAGGGTAGGACTGATCGCAAGGTGCGCAGATCCGAGAGCCACGTGACTTCATAAATGCCCAGGGTACACAGCTCAGGGGAGGGGCACTCAGTGCTTAAAATTCTGGTCGGTTCCATTCTCACCCAACTTGGAGTAGTCCTTTTCTCCAACTACATACCGAGAACGTCTGTGCCTTAGTAGATCCATTTCTTAAGTGCCCTGAAAGATCCTCTGGTAATACTAGCGTTTTGCTGACGTGATCAAAGTAAAGCAAGTAGTCCACTTTTTAAGAAAAGATTCCAAGTTAATGAGCACAGTTAAAGCTTCTAGGTGACACCTTTGGCCTCAGACTTTCGAGCTGGGTTCCTAACGTGACTTCCCTTCGATGTTCAAGTCTAACAGGTTTAGTTAGAACTGCTTTGCACACTGGGAAGCACAAGGCACACCCAAATGACATTCTTTAAACCAGAACTGGGCCGTCCCATAACAGAGCCAGCCTTTCAGTGAGTGCTGGGTGCTGGGTGCTGGGTGCTGGGTGCTAAGTGCTCTCTTGTGCAAGAGAAAATGTAACGCAAAGGAGCCGCCCCTTGGACCTCCAGTGAAACAGTCTGTCCAATGAGATGGTCTCGAGAGGCGCGTCACCCGCTGGGCTGTTGGAGGCAATGTAAACATTTTAGGCTGTGGCACAGCTGTTTCCTAAGGATTTGTCCAGCATTAGCCGGAGGGGCTGCGAGTGAATCACTTCTAAGTATTCAGTGCAGTGAAAGGCGAGTGGAACTCTGACTTCATAGTCACAACTCATTACTTTAGGAGGAAAGCATTTCTGTTCGGTAGCGTAGAGGGCCTACTGCCATTTGCATTAGTGAGAATAATCAACCTGAGAACCAGACAGAAAGGTGCAAACACAGCCTCTGCCTTTGGCACAAGGACATTAAGTGGTGCAGCCCTGTTCTGGGTGGCGGTGTGACGTGACCTGTCCTGTCCACACTACCCTGGCTGAGCTGGCAGAGGAGGAGACAACCATAAAAAGGGACCTCGGCTTGGTTTTGTGTTTCACTTCTTTCCAGGTTCTGAACTCTGAGAGTAGGCAAATGATGTGTCCTCTGTGGGCACTAAAGTTAAGGTTTTAAGAAGATTACTTATTAAGGGACACTAACTGGGGCAAAGTTAAAACACAGCTACCAATAGCAATAGCTGTTGATCTAGAAACTTCGAATGCTCATCTGTAAAGACATCTAATCATAACTTAGGACAGACAGAGGAAGCACGGACAGTACATTCACATTAACTGATGTATAACTATTACCACTGACCACAACTACAAAATTTCAAGTTTCTCATTAGGACTGGTGATGTATTTTAAAGGCAATTTGGTAGTTTAGTTCTTTTCACTATCAATGCAATCGGGTAGCAGAATTAAGCTCCTAGTCCCACCATCTAGTTCTTCCACCCACTGAGGGTCTGGCTGTCAGTGCTGAGGGACTGGGTGGCACTGCTGGAGCACTGTAGTAGAACTGCCCCCTCTCACCCTGAAGGAAGGAACTGCAGCCCAGGACTCTGCCCTGCTGGAGGAGGGAAGTGCTGTCATAAAGTGTGTCAGTAAATGCAACATGATTTTACATTGTAAACTTCTTTAAAAAATTAAAGTTTCAGCTACATTGTTTCTGAAATTAAATTTCTATATACCCTGCCCCTCCCCTTTCTATGAAGGTACTTCAGTAGGGACATGATGATAAAGGTTTTGGCAAATACCCACTCAAAGACAAAGTATTTCTCAAGTACCAGATGGTGCTTTTCTTTTTGATGTGTCATTCTTTTACATTTTTTTTTCAAATGCCAGATATTTCTCTTTATATTTTTGTTCTAGGCTTCTATTAAGCATTCCACATTGTAAAAATTTTTTCTTGACAGATTAAAAACCGCATATATATTACCATGTAATGTCTTGCTCTATACACCGTAGAAGGGCTAGACTGAGCTAATATATACATCATTTCATATCCTTATCATCACAGAGTCCATTGTTAATGGCACTTGGTTTTTTGTTTTTAATGCAACAGTTTTTTAGGCACAATAGTCAGTTTCTTGTGGCTCTACCTTACAGAGAAGTGTATGGAGAGCACACTCTAGACTCTTCCCTCGTGGGTGGAAACAGTCAGCCTGCCTGGCTTCAAATGCTGGATCTAGGGTGTGCCCCTACGTGACATCTTGATATCCGAAGTGATGGCTCTCCTGTCCCTAGCGGTACACACCAGCTTTCCCAGGAAGCCCCACGGGTGAACCTCTGAGCTGTCAGTAGCAAAAGCCCTTGGCTTTCGATTTAGGCCTTCTCCTGCTTGAAGAAGGCATCAACTTACTACCCTGTACAAATAATTCCATTTGGTTTATTTAAAAATCACCTATCCTGATTAACCTGTGAGAGTGAGTGAATGATATAAACAACTATACAAATACATTTCTTCCAGATTCATAAAACTATTCATACTTTTTTGAACAGGAGTATCGCTGAGTCCACCTGAAGTGTCTACTGTTTAGAAGGGAATGGAGCAGCACCGAAGGGGTCTAATTCCACCGGCTGGGACTGCTGCGGAGAGACGCTCTGCACCACGAGTTCTGTAAAGGGCACGGCACCAAAGTCATCCATTCTCAATGCGTCTGCGCTGTGGAATGACCCATGTACTGAATTCTGTCGTGGTCTCCCAGGCAGAATGGCGGTGTGATCCACACAGATGTCGCTTAGGCCCTGATGGGTCTGGTGCCACAAGTCTGGAGGATGAAAAGGCTTGGCACCAAAAGGGTCCAGCAGACTCTCATCGGGTGGCAGGACGCTGGCCCTGTCTTTGCCATCGGTCAGCGCGACGCTGATGTTCTCCTTGGAGTCCGAAATTGTTAAGAACTCATTGCTGCTTTGTGAGTCTCTGCGGCCCACCCTCTTGTGCCTGCGGGCCCTCTCGGGTGTGCGGTAGGGAGGCTTCAGGGGCTTCTTGGCGCTGGTGGGTGTGCCGTGATGCCGCTTCCCGTTGCTTTTCGACACATCCTGCTTCGTGCGCCTCTGGCGAGAGGACAGTTTCTGCAAGCTACGCTGCTTGACTTTTTGCTGCTGCTGCTGACTCCCGGTTATTTCCTCAAAGGGCACGAGCCCAAAAACATCCTCCTTGCTTTCACTTTTACTGGCTGCTGTGGAAAATGGCTGAAAGGGAGTGGAGCCAAATATGTCTACACTTCTGGGTCGTGCAGGCAGGGGGCGAGTGTCTGGCCGCACGGCGGGCCAGTCCTGTACGGTGACCTTCTTGCTGAAGGGTGCCTTTGTGAACACGTCATATTCCTCCTGCTCTGGAAACATCTGCTGGGAGACGCTCTTCCCACTCCCTCTGTGCTGCAGCTCTGGAGCAGGCACTGCAAAGAAGGGAACAGCACCGAACACATCGAACTCCTGACTGGGAGTCAGCGCGGGTGAACTGGCAGGCTCCGGGGCACCACCAGGTTTGTTTCTGCGCAAGGAGCTCGATTCTCCTCCCTTGGCTTTTGCCTGTTCACACTCCGAGTCAGAGCTGTGTTTGTCGTCCTCCTCCTCATCTTCGGAGTCCATGAGCAGAGGCCTGTGACCCAGGTTCTCTGGCTCAGTGTCCTCATCATTAAAGTCCCCGTGTTCTCCCTGTGCGTCTTCATCCTCTTGTTCTTCTTCACTGCTCTTGGGAGAAGGGGGGTCTGATTCAAATTCACTTTCAGACTCGTCATTTCCCTTCTGTGCGTGACCCCTAACTACAGGATTCTCTGAGGTTTTCTGTCCAGCTTTACATATCGGACTTGAGCTTCCATTTTTGGTTGGGTGTGCAGTGATATTTTTCTGGTTTGGAGAATGTTCCGTTTTCTTTTCAGGAGAACCTAAAAGTTCAAAGAAAAATCATTACAGTCCTCAGGTACGGGTGGTTTTGTTTTCTCTTTGCTAAGTATCTGCCTGCCCACGTGCCCTGTGTGTTTTGTTTTCATCTGCACTCTGCTTTCTAAACTTGGTGCTTTATGTTAGATTGGCTGTCTCATAGACTGATCAAAGCTCAGGACAACCTGACACAGACACTCTCAGGGACACTTAATGAGGTGGCACCACGTGCCTTCTCTGACTGGCACACCTTTAATTAAGACGCCTTAGTTTACCTTTAAATATGCGACCTTTAGTACACTGGCCCACTGAACTGGATATGTCCATAGGCGAGAATCAATTTGTATTGATCCAAATTACAAATACTTATCTCTTCCCCTCCTTATGACTAAGATGTTTTCCAAACAGTTACTGAGGGCTGGCAGTGCGATATGTCGTCGTGAAAGCCACCAGCTTTCGGTAGAGGAACTACTCATTTTCCTCAGTCAAAGCTCTCTTGCACCATGGCTTCGCAGTTACTTCCTTCTCTCCAAAGTCCACGATGTCGTGTTCTGACAACTTGTAGCCCACACTCTTCCACCAACACCTCCTTAAACATAGAAGTTCCCCACAGTCCTGTCCTCGATGTCACTCCCTCTGCAGCCTCCCCGGTCCTAAAACCATATGCTATGTGCCTCATACAGCAGCCGTTCTGGTAGACATCCTTTTAGTTGATATTTTCAGGGTAAATTCCAGTCTAACATCTTTTACGCTTATCTCCTGAGACTGTGCATCCTGTCAATACTTGAAAGGCAGGAATTTCTAAGGGTCTCAACAGCCTTTTAGGATATGTTAACTGCACCTCCAGCTATGCAAGTCCTCCAGCCAGCAGACATCAAGACCATCTCCTCACCAGTCACTGTAGCTTCCGTTTTTGAATGCATCCTGCCCAGTTTCATTTATTCATTTTCTTCTTTACCCCTCACAGAGCAACTTGGAACATCCATTATGTGACTAGCTACCTATCAGGAATCTTTTAGTGGCTCTGAGACGTTCCGCCCTGTGTGTGGTGAACTGTCCTGTCCTGCCTTCAGCTGCAAACTCCGATGTCTTCTATGATACTACCTATTACAGGCATAGCTGAGCTCTTCCTGTGACAACTCAGGAACGGAGTAGCAACCCGGGTCCATCAAACGTGCTGTCAGAATCAGGACCTCAGCACACTTGAGGGGGATCAACAATGCTGTGCTGTCCTAACACCTCTCTGTTCTGTAGTATCACACCTTACGACTCGCTGACGGACCCCGCCCACAGGACAGACCTCCAGGACTACAGAGATGCCCTGACGCTTGGTGACTCATAGAACCCTCAACTGCAGGCTGCTCTAGTGTTGTGGCTGCCAACCACTCCTACTTAGCATCTCTCTGTGTCCTAGCTCTGCGCATACGTGTTACTAAAATGACTGCTCCAAGGTTAGCCACTGGCATAGATAGGAAGGAGTATAATGAAAATTCAGTCACCATATGGAGGCATTTTTAGCTCAGAATTCAATTACTTGCATTTTCTTACTACATTTAACGAACAAATATCTTTTTTTAGGAGTTTGCACTCAGTGTCAGTACTGAAAATTTTCCAATGTGCAGGAAAATCACAGGAGGGAAAATGGGTGCATAAAACTAAACCTCCCTCTGGCAGTCAGTAAAGGTCTCCCTAAGGAGCGGTCAGGACTGAACCACGAGAAAGGGCCAGCCATACAAAGGGCAAGCTGCTAGCTGCTCCAGACCACAAGCTCTGGTACCCTGAGGCAGTGAAAGCGGGCAAGTGTGGCTGAAGCATGGTGAGAAAAGGGGGCTGCTACACTGCTCGGAACCCGTGTGAAAGGCTAAGCGTTCCCATGTGCGTTGTAGCCTCAGTGCTGGGGAGACAAGGAGGAGCCACTGGTGCTCCCTGGCGAGCTGGCCTAGCCCACTATGGGAGTTCTAGGACAGTGAGAGACCTTAACTTAATGAAAGAGAGGGAGGGGGACAGAGCATATGGGACAGTGGGAAAGGAACAAAGGACAAAGGGTGTTCAGAGAGCAAGAACACTCATCTCTAGGGCTGACACCTGAGGTTAGTCCCTGGGATCCTCATGGTGACTCCCCAAGCTGTGCTCTGACCTTCTCAAGAGGGCTAGACAAGTGTGTGTGCACACACTCCTACACTAACTAAATGTAGGGATGACTTCTTATGGTGGGCAGTACTTGAGAGGTGACACCGTGTTGTCCTCAGTGTCCACAGCGGGTGGAAAGACAAGGGACTAGAAAGAGAGCGTGAGCGAGGTGTGCTACTGTTTACCTGGGAAGAATGGATTAGGAACTGAGCAGAACATTGCTCTGGGGCCCCAATGCACATGTGAAGTGCTTTAACACGAAGCTTAGTTTGAGCTGCAGAAGACAGATTCGGAAGGTATCACTTTGTGATACACAGAGAGAAGGCACAGACTTCAGGGTTATCACCTAATGAGATAAAGGGCAAAACTGAGCCCGAGGGCTGAAACCCAGGAGTCGGCCAAGGAGGAGAAGCTGTCGGTAAGCGGTGCCAAACCAGGTGGGCAGAGTGCCTGGAAGCAGGACAAGTGTGTCCAGGGGAGTGACAGGCACCTGAGCCACACAGGGCAGCCCTAAGCAATGGGGCCAAAGAAAATGGCCCTAGGAGCCTAGTCACCTTGTGCAGTTTAGTGGTGAGGCAAGAGTGGCTGATGGTGCAGACAAGCCCATCGGGCTATACCAACATCATGCCGTCCTCTGCCCAGTCCTTAAGATTAGCTGAAAGCTTCAGTGCTGTTCATCATCCCAACAAACCAAAACCAATGAGATGCAGGTTCTCATTTTCACTGTTCACTCACATGGTGCTCCTCTGACATAAAAAACAAGCAAACAGAAAACAGCAACAAAAAGTTACCTTAGGAGTAATGGTGAACTCATGGGCTTCTCTGAAGGCAAAACACACATGGCTCCGGAAGAGAGAGTTACCCTCACTGAAGAACACTTCTCTAAGACGTTTAAGCCCTCACAGACGGCCATGCATACACCACGCACTCTGCCCAGACCCCTGGGGGACCATGGATTAAGCCTTTGACAAGAATGAGACAAGCCGATTGGTCTCAGGCAGCTCAACCTAGGGAAGGATGCACCTGGCGCTCTGCCTCCATTCTGTCTCGCCTGCAGGTTGCTACACAAAAGAATCTAACTTTATGGAACCCGGAAGGCCCCACATTTGCGTTTCTCTACCTTCATGAAGTATGACCTGTTAACCTGTATGAACAGATGAGGAGGCAGGTCCTCGGGTAAATGCTACCCTGCAGCTCCTCTAGAAAACGCTCCATCCCCAGAGGCCTCCAGAACTCTTAACACAGCAGGGCTCACAGAGAGGCCATCCACTGCACCTTTCTGTTCCCCTCACACCCCGAGTCCTCTCGTCCCAAGATGACTGTTCGGTTCCACCGTGGCGGCTCCGTTCTGTCCAGAAGGCACCGGCTGCTTTTCCACTCTTCCTTCTGACCGCCCTTCCTCAACTACGTAGGATCAGATCCACAGAAGCAAACCTTTCTGCAGTGTAGAGAGCAGCACAGAGCCACCTCCATAACTAACTGTGGGCATATATTTGTTTGGTGTTTCCTTCCCATCTTCATGGACCCTTTCAAGTACCAACACAACCCATGGTTTCTTGGCAAAGCTCGCTAAGACGATGCACGTGCGTCCTTACGATCGAGAGAATGTCTAGGCGGTTTCTAGTTTTCTCACAGTTACAACAGGAAAACCAAGATCTGTGCATGTTTCCCTTGAGGGAGCAAAATGGGAAAGCTACCCCTCTCTGGTGTCGCTTTCACTTTAGTCCACGTAGTACTGTTATTTCCTTCCCACTTATAACTAACAAAGAGCCAAGAGAAACACTCACCAGGATGACAGCTATTCTACTCTTAAACCATGAATGAAATAGGGTGACAACAGGTTTTTATTCCATTTGCCTTGTTAAGAATGCACCAAGGGAACAGGAGAGACTGCTTAGCTGTTAGGAGCACTGTCTGCTCTTCCTAAGACCTGGGTCAATACCCACCACCCACAGGGAGGCTCACAACCACCTGGGGAATCTGATGCCCTTGTCTGGTCTCCTGGAAGACTGCATACATGTAGTACGCAGACATACATGTAGCCAAAACACCCATACACTAACAATAAAAGGAAATCTTAAAGGGGGGAGGGTACCGACAGTGCCTGACACTAAATGGGCTTTCTCATCACCTGCAACAAGAGGCAAATCACTTCACTTTCCCCAGCACACTCAACCAGCTTCCAGTAACGCGTAGGCACCATGGGTGACTGACTCTAATGTGAGCGAACACATGAAGAAGCAAAAGGGAAGAAGAAATTCTTGGCAAAAAAGAGAGAAAGGAAAAAAGAAAAGAAGAAACAACCAAAACAAAACCAAACCAAACCCCACAATACTGATCTACTTGAGAACTGATCAAAAGCAAGTATATAAGCAGATGTACATCCACGTACCCAGAGTGAACTTGTAATCCTGGGGAGTTCATCTCTTTAAATATAACAGGAACACAGTGCAACAAGTAGGACAGAAATGCTTTCAAAATGAGCAGACAAAGTCACAAGCCACCATGTTCGCCAGCTCCAGGACTGGCTTTGTATAGACAGTGATTTTATTAGAGTCTCTCTCCTTCTTAAAACTAACACAACAATAAAAGGCACTTCTCACATCCCGTCTTACCCTACATTCTCAGACCCCAGGGAGTCTCCACATTCTTGAAATGTCCCCATCCCCCCAGTGCCTGCTCTTTTGTAAGCTACTTGAGTAATGAGGCAAAGGCCAGCACCAGCATCCAGGCCACCAGGCCACACAAGCTCACACAAGTCAGACTCTAGCACCATCTGCTGAGGAAGCGGACTGCCAGCTGCCAGCTACCGGAATCCCAGATATGATCCACTTTCTGCACCGGCAGCCCAGCCAGTCACCCGCCATTCCTTTACTGTGAACCTACTTAAGAGCAGAAATATGTAAACTATACAAAAATAAAATCAGTTCCAGGATCCCGTGGTTTTGGTTACTCCCCCAGAACCTCAAATCCTGACACCTGTGTGTCTTATGAACAATGGGATGAATGCATGACCTCCTTCTTCCTCCTGTGTATCTTAAACCATCTCTGTACAGACGGTTACAGACCCCAGCACAGCACCATGCTTCATACACCGTCGCCTGTATAGGGGGTGGTAAGAGTGCACCCAGTATAGGCACACCTTCTTTTAATATTTTTAGTGCGGAGTGGGCTGGGTCCGAGGGTGGAGAAAGACAACTGTATCTTACAGCTTTTAGCCCTATGCCACGGCACAAAGACAGCTCTCCCCAGGCCCCACCAGTCACCCAAAAGGCACTTCAAGCTGGCTGGAGTACCTTAACTTTAATACACAGTGCCAGCTACATAATGACTTCTGGCTAAAAAGTGTCCTCGGCATATACAAACCATTTCTTTGTCAAACATATTCCTCTAATTTGTGAAAAAGAAAAATTCAGATGCCGAAATAAATACAGAATGAGGACAATGCCTCAGATATTCCTCTTTGCTTCTGGGAACAGATTGCTTCTTCCCAGCTGTTAGATTAAATAATACATATTTGATTTATTATGAAATTTAATCAGGATTATCTCACTGCTAAAGTTAAATTTCCTGAGAGTATAGCCCAAATATGCTGCTTTGAATTTCAGCATCTCCTGTCGTCATAATCATCTGAGATTTGTATTGTTAATGTAAAAATAGCAGTTTGAAGCAGGTGGAGACCTGGAACAGTCACAGGAAGTACTGGGCACGCTACTCACAGCACAGACCCCGAGACTGGGCCTTCTCTTGGTTCCACCGTTAGTGACTGGCCTCATGTACTGGGCAGCTCATCTGATTTGGGTCTAACTGCCCTGTGAGCACAGCAGCGCTGTGAGCGGCACTGAGAGGGCTGGGAACGACATGCTAGGCTTTGGAGTGTTTGAGCAAGAGGCAGTATCATCGGTGACAGGAAAGCAAGCGTAACATCTTGTTATAGATTTAATAAGCAAACGGCAGGGGTAAATCTGTATGGCCAAGCTGATATGTATTAATAAATAATAGCAAACCAATCCTTTGTGAGCTATTGATTATATTCAGTCTCCCAAATAAGAAAATAAGTAAATCTTAGTTGAAACATATTAAATAGACTTTTAGTGAAAAAATTCAAAATTGTGTGTGTGTATGTGTGTATTAATATATTCCACATTTAGGTAAGAAAAACATGAATAAATTTAAATTAGCTCAGATCCCAAGTAAGAATCTCATTCCCACTTTTAAAAAAGAACATTTTCAGAAACTCAACATTGCGGACTCAATGCTACACCCTCAGCCTTTACCCGCAAGTAAAGCCATCAGTTTCCGCAAGTGTCCAAGACTTTAGGGGTTCCACAATTACAAACGGCCCAGAGTTCAAACAATTTCAGACTTTCCCTTGTGGGACCACTTCAGAAGCAGCGGGCCTGAGTGGGCTCTGGGCACAGTCCACGTGTGGAAATGTTTCCTACTTGCCCCACGGTCAGAAATAAGAGCGTGTTGTCCTTCTGTCAAGTTCACTGAGACCAGAGGCCTGAGAACGTGACTAAGATGAGCAATGCAGACTCGGGGTGATCAGTGAGAGCATGGAAATCCTAACTAAAAGCATCATAAAACATGAGAGCCAGGAAAGTCTCCCTGAGTCCAAGGAAAGAGAACAAGCACAAACTCAAATCCTTCTGACCAAAGCCACTGATCCCACACCTCGCGCACAACACTGTCAGTGATGGAATGTGCCAATCACTCAGTAACCATAGCAACATCTCAGCATGTAGGAGAGCAGTAGCATAACAGCCATTTGGTGTTTACAAAAAAACATACAGAATAAGACCTCTTCAGAGAAGACACTACAGTGCCCTTTGACATTTTCCTTACTCGGTGGTTTAGGTTCTTAACCTGTGAAATCAAAGACGCCACCAGCCTCTTACAGGGAGTAAAGGCCCAGACTGGGCCGCAGTCACGACACTTGTGGGGGAGGGCTCCTGCTCCCGACAGCACAGCATTATGGAGCTCCTAACCACACACGTGGGATGCACGAGGGCACCAGTTAAAGGGTCAAGGAAGTGGTTTTCCGTGTGGGTCTCCACATTCTAACGCCTCACTCCTGGCTCCCACCACACTGGGATCTGTAAGGTTTGCTATGACCTTTGCTAGACCGTCTGCTTCCTACTCTTTCAAAGGTGTATGCTACTTCCACTCAAATCCCTCCATCTCCTCACTGCTCTGCAGCTCTAACCCTGCTTCACAGCCTCAACCATACCCTGAGCGCGTTCAGTAACAGGAGATCTGTACATTTCAGTTCCCTCTCTCTTCACACAGCAGGACTCTGACAGTTACCAAGTTTGGAGCCACATACATTAAAGCCACAGTGACTTCTCCAGCTGCAGATGCTACCTCTGAACTCTGACCTGTAAACTCTGGACTAGCGTCACCAGGCAACATTCAGAACAGTCTACCAAGGCACTGCCAAGTTCAACCAGGAGCTGGCCTGCTTTCTTTTTGCCCCCATGGCAGCATGCCAGAGCAAGAGAAGGTACTACTGATCCTTGCTGTTTCTGTTTCAACACAGTGTTTGAGTTCAGGGGTTCCTTAAGGGTTCCTTTATAGTCTCTCCAAAGATGAAGAAAGAGAGAAAGAGAGAAGGAGAGAAAGTGAGAAAGAGAGAAAGGAAAGGAAAGGAAAGGAAAGAAAGGAAAGAAAGGAAAGGAAAGAAAGGAAAGGAAAGAAAGAAAAAGGAAAGAAAGAAAGGAAAGGAAAGAAAGAAAGGAAAGGAAAGAAAGGAAAGGAAAGGAAAGGAAAGAAAGAAAGGAAAGGAAAGGAAAGGAAAGGAAGATAGAAAGAAAGAAAGAAAGAAAGAAAGAGAGAGAGAGAGAGAGAGGGAGGGAGGGAGGGAGGAAGGAAGGAAGGAAGGAAGGAAGGAAGGAGGACGGATGTCTGTCTGTCTCTTATGGCATTTGCTTTGCCCTTCAGGGTAAGTAAGACAGTGTTTGACTTGAAAGCTCATCCGTCACTTAGCAACCTGTGACACTGCTCCTCTGTTACTCTGAAGGCTCCATGCTTCTTTTGTCACTACATCTGACAATGAGTGACAGACACAATGTGGGGGTGGGGTCTGAAAAAAAGCTTACCTCACCAAACAGACGCACAGACAGGAATCCACCAAAAGAATGTGGCGAGAATAAACTGACCAGTTCTGGGTTCGTAAGATTTCATAAAAGACAATTTCTAGATATTCACATTTCAAAGATACGTTCTTGCACAATATAAATGAAAACTCCAACACTAAATCTACATTTGGAGGCAATCTCTAACACAGCATTTCTTTGGCTGGATTTCTGTATTCTCTTAAACACTTCATTTTAAAAGTGAGGTCCTAGTTAACACGTCACTATTTTAAATCAATCCTGCCAAGTATGTACTCTTAAATTCATAGACTATACCAAAGAGCCACGTTGCTGAAAGTCCCCTCCTCAGGGACAAATGCACATTTGCCACATTCTGTCTACGTTGCAACTCTCCCAATGGTTTCCGCTCAAAGGGCAAACAGTTGGCATACTTTTAATCATGTAAGAAGCTTCCAGTGTCAAGGAAATTCTGTTTCAATGCTCTTTTCTTTAGTATCAGATTATAGAGGATAAATGGCTTGAGCTGCTATTGTAATTACACGCCGTCTGTTGTCCCCTCACTCAGGCAGGGAGAGGCTGGGCGCTTTAAAGCACACTGTGAATTGGAAGCATACTGCCTGCCACCATTTCCCAGCAGTTTACCATGTCAGGCCTCAGGATTAGTGGATTAGCAAAAGGCTTCATCAGAACTGCACGACTGCTCGGCAGGCCGGCCGCGTGGCAGAGTCCAGATGTAAAGAGAAACCCACATGAGCTGTGAACACTGTTTCCAAACCCGAGGTACCACACAGGGGCCGTCTTCTTCCATGGCTGGTGGTGCAGGTGGTTTTCTGTTTTGTTTTTAATTGCTTACTACTACTACTGCTACTGTTTATGGAAGTGGAGCATCAGAACGGGATTCCTACTTATGAACTATGTGACTTTAGCTGCACCCCCCAGCCTGTTTCCATAGAACATATGGCAGAATTCAATTATGACAAATAGAGTTGCCAACACCTTTAAAAAGAAGTCCTGACCCTCAAGAATCATAAACTGACTGTAAAGGAATAAATGACATACCTCATTACCTGACAAGGTGAGCCACCTTCAGACCCACGTTTCATTAAACGTAGACCAAACCACAACTGAAATGCAAAGTAAGTGTGAAAAACCTTCAAATACAATGTGAGAATTTCAGTGATATTTGTATGTTCCAGAAGCTGTGTCTCGTTGAACAGAACCGTCTATATATATTTATCTCAAGAGAGGCACATTTCCACGGTTTTAAATACTACTGGGGAACAGGGCCCCAAAAGAAGGAAAAGAAGCAGAACAACAGTCGTGTGCCTGAGGGTTCTGCTCTGTTTGCGTCTCAGACAGGACCTTAGTTTGTAACCTATACAATCTTTCTATCTGGAGTCCCCTGCTTTGGCCTTGAGGGTGCTGGGATCACAGAATGTGCCACTGGGCTCTGATACAGTTTTTGGACTGATGGATCACTGTCTCACTGGGCCCAGAATAGCATTTTTGATATTGACAGGAGAATCATTAGTTGCAAGGAAACTGAATGGCATAATTTTGACTGCAAGAAAACTTCCAGATTTGTTATGAGAAATTTTAATATTACTACCATTAATGTTTGATTATTTATAATAATTTGCATTAGATAAAAACTATTTTATGCAAATTAAGAACTATTTGGCAACTATATGGTCCTTTTAGTGTATAAAAAATTTTAATGTTATAAAAACATCTGAGCTAAATCCCCAACTTCATATCCCAGCTCCTATTAATCAATCTATAAGTCAATTAGTTTTTTTTTCCATCCAAGGCTTAATTTAACTTTCCTTTAAAAGTAAAGGAAAAGCCTCTTACCGAGGCTTATGGCCAGGTGTGGGGGTGTGCCCATGTAACCCCACCAGTTGGGAGGCTGAAGCAGGACAAGGTTTGAGGACAGGCTGTACTACTGTCAAATCCTGTTTTTCTCCTTCCTCCCAAAGAAACAGGATCTGTTATTTTTTATTATTATTATTATTATTATTATTATTATTATTATTATTATTATTATATTACTGTTTACTCTAAGGGAATCTTCAACTAATTTTTAAAAATTAATTTTAGCTACCCATGGTGCTCTTAACTTCAGGACTCTGGAAGCAGATGTGGACAGATCTCCGTGAGTTACAGGGCAGCTGGGGTTACATGGTGAGACCCTGTCTTAAACATTAGCTAATTAATTAACTCAAGGACCTGGAATTTGAACCTTTAATCAAAATACATTAGAACATGTGAGAAATTAAAAAACATTTTAAATGAATCACAGTGTATTAAAATGTACATATACATTTAAATATGTGTTTTTATATATACATTTTATATTTAGATGTGTGTGCATGTTTTATATATACACATTTTAAATGTGTGGCGTGTGTGCGTGTAAGTGCGTGTGCATGTGTGTAAGTGCGTGTGCAAGTGTGCTTGTGTGTGTGTGCATGTGTGTGCATGTGTGTGTGCTTGTGTGTGTGCGTGTATGTAATAGCAGTGCTTATAAAGAAATCTGCAAGGCAAGCTCCTGACCACCGGCACTTTGAATACAGCAGAGCAGAGCTTGCAAATAGCTCAGCAGGAGCCTGAGTTCAGTTCCTGGAACTCACAAGGGAAGAGGACCATCCCCCACAGTTATCCTCCGACCTTCATCATGGCTCTCACCACCATGCACTCGAAATGAAAATAAAAGTCGAAACAATGGTGGAGTAGAGAGCCAAGGTTCAGTGACAGTTCACGGCCTAAACTGTTCGAGGCTCTGGCCTCCAACCCCAATGCTGAGGGAAAACATATTAGGCCTTGCTTGAGAAGCTAGACAATACAAACTGTTCCCAAAATAGGTAGAAGAGAATGAATACAGCCTAATCATGAATTAAAAGAGCAGATGAAGTCAAAGCTCACTCTAGGAAATTGAAATCGTTGATCTGCCCTCAAGTCTGAGCAAGTCAAATGGGGGAAACAAATTAAAAACTATGAAAGGAACACCAAGTTCAGCCTACAAGATTTTAGAGGAATGAATGTAGCATATCAGGAAACACATCAGTAATGAACACCGACTGGTGTCTTACATGAGACCAGCAAACTTTTTGAGGTGGGAAAAGCACATTTCAAAGTTTACAGTAGAAAAAAAGATATGAAACCATCACTGTATTAACAACATGAAGTATGTACTTGAATACACGTATTAATAAAATAAAGTATTACTTAAAAACCTTTCCCCAGGAAACTCTGAAGCGTGGCTGGCCTCCCAGAGGAACTCTTACAAAGTTTAAGGGAAGACATATAGATCCGACACTGATTCCCACAGAGGCTAAGCACAGCATCCCCAACATACTTCAAAGGGCCACAAACAAAATAAAACTTGAAAAGGATTCTTAACGAACAGAAACCAACATCATATTCCTCATAAGGTAAACATCTCTTTAAAAACTGAAACCAGCAATCTTTTTTAAAACCAAAAGACATTATGGTAGAGTTTCAGCTAAGAAGTCCATGGTTGATTGCTCCCTCCCACATCTCTCTTCCTCTCCACTTTCCCAAACCGATCTGCACCCAGTCACCTGTTTGAAGTTAAACAACTGTCAGCCTAGGAGATACCGCATCAACTAAACAGAGTTCTTCCTGTCCTTCACGTTCCCTTCACTAGCTACCCACTATGGGAAGTAAGAGATTGGCATTCATTTGCTGGCATTCCTTAAACTGAAAGACAGAAAAATCATGACAAAAAATGGGCAAAACTATAAAGTATCCCCGGAAATGAAAATAGACTGAATCAATGAAAATCCAAGAAATGTGACAGCACTTGCAATTAGAATTAACAGGCCAATAGGGAATCCCTAAGATGAACACAGAAAACAGTGCCAATGTCTTAAACTAAAAGATCAACCCACAATGCACAATATCCTTACATTTACAGCCACGACAAAAAGGCACAAGAAAATGCACAATTCACACTAAAAAGATGTACTAGGTCTCCACTACAGTAAATAATGAAAAAGCCTACAACAGAATAAAACATCTTGAAGACATGAACAGAGTACAGAACAAACTAAGCAAGCGGGAGGGGAGGTGGGGGGACCGCAGCCTTGGCAAGGCATTAAACAAAAGAGTTAATCAGCATGGCAATAAACAAAAGAACCAAAGGAATAAATCACCATAGCAACCTAAGTAGCCAGAGAAGAGAGCACCTGGCAGAATGGGTGAGGAGGTGACCCAGTCAGAAGTGTGCCTGGTAAAGTGCTTGCCACACAATGGGAGGAGCACAGTTCAGATCCCCAGAGCCCACCTTCAGCTGGGTGGGAACGACAGCCCCCAGACAGGGTGGAAGGCAGAGATGGGGACTGATTCCCAGAGCATGCTAGGGAGCTCTGGGTTCCGCAGGAAACCTCAAGGAGGGAGTTGGAAAGCGGTTAAGAAAGATACCCAAATTCTAACATAGAGCTTTGTGGGAGAGGGGTGTTTTCTCCACGTGCATGTGCGCATGTGATGCGGATCAAAGGCAGGAACGTGTGCACACTAAGGAACCTGAGCTACACCACAGAAACACAGTCACGTACGTGGACTTGAACGATACACTGCTGTGTGGTACCTGACTGTACATGTACAGTGAATGTATGCACATGAGATGGGCTAATGGTATAATTATAGAATATAAATTCACCCATATGAGCCAATATATGAATTTTACATGTCATCCAAAATCAGTTCAGGAGGAGGTTAGACAAAAAATAAAAACTTAACGAGATACTAAAGTGGCAGAAGTGCCCACTTATTTCCAGGGAATTGTAGTAGAGAAGAAGGGTAGGGGCCAGTCATGAACACTGTTCTGCTGAGTCTGACATCTTAAACAAACGCACCATTTACATTAATTACATACATGTGTGCCCGTCTGTGTGTGCTATGCGCACACGAGTGCAGATGCTCTCGGCGGCTAGAGGCGGTGTTCCCCCTAACGCTAGAGTTACAGGCTGCAGTGGGTGCTGGGAATCAAGTGCAGATCCTCTGAAAGAGGATCACACGCTCATAACCCCTAAGCCATCTCTTGAGTCCCACATTAAAATAAAATTTCTTTAGTTATTTTTAAAATTGTCAGTTAATTTATAAAATAAGCTGAAAAAAGATAAAGGAAAAAATCAATCATTATAAGTTTAAAGTTTGTGCTGGCTATTTCATGTCAGCTCCAGTCATTTTGAAAGAGAGAATCTCAACTGAGAAAATGACCCCATGTGTAGCGTCCTGTAGGCGAGCCTGCATGTCCCCCACTCTCCTTCAAATTCATTGCCTCTTTTTCATTGTTATTGCATACCTGTGTGTACAGACACATTTATCCCTAAATATAACCCATCATCTCTAAATGTTACTTCTGAGTATGTTGCCAGGGCTGGCTGTGTGGTACTGGACAACAAGTCGCGTGCTCTTCCCTGGGGAAGACTATTTCTCTCACTTATCATTTCTTAATAGTTCCTAACAAAAGTTTCCTCCTTTAAAACAAAAGGGATACAGTTTGTGGTAATGCGTGCTTGCAACTCCAGCACTGGGAGACAGAAGCAGGATGAAGATCTCAACTTTGAACAAGGCCTAAATACATATCAAACAATAGATATAATATATAAATGGATGATTAACGAGCTAGAGAGATAAGCAGATGGATACATAGTGGGATAGATGGGTGAGTGGGTGCACAGATGGACACACATATATAGATATATAGATAAAGATAGATCTCACGATGGATGAGTAAGTGGACAAAAGGACAGACAGACAGGCAGATGATGGATGGAATACGAATAGATAGAGTGGTAGGGTAATAGATGAATGGATGAAAGGCAGATTGGATGGATGGATGGATGGATGGATGGACGGACGGACGGACGGATGATGGATGACAGACAACTCCCTAACCAAACATGCAGGCTCCTCAATGCTCACTTGGTATCACTTTCTACATGGAACATATTTTTACTACAGATAATTGTCCCCCTCTTACAACCATTTCCTGAGGTTTAAGGAGAGGTTAATTTTAGTTTCAGGAGATTAATTTATTCTTCTACTAGAGAAAAATGAATATCCCCCATATTTTATATTTACCTAAAAATTTTATATATAAGAAAGAATCTCCACGCTTTGTAATATATAGGCCAGTGGGAATTATCTAATTTAGACTTTTTATTTCAAGTAAACTTTGAATCTGAACAGTATCAGATTCACCTTTGCTGTCTCAGGCACAGGCCTCCCAGGCCTGCCTGCTCCTTCACACACTTTTCCAAGTCAAACCACCGCAACAGTGATAGATAACGCTCTCACCGTCTGACAAGTCCTCAAGTGGGGCCCTTTATCCTAACTGCCCCAGTTCTAAGAAATACCCACGAGTGCCTCTCATAAATGGCCACGATGATCTCCCACAATGACTATGACGTCATTAATGGGTTGGTTACTGGGCAGGATCAAACACAAGCCACGCCCCCAACCCTCAACAAGTCCACATCTAACAGAACACACACCAGGTTCAACAAAATGACAGTGTCAACCACATCAACAAGGCAATGTGTGCCGAAAGAGCACTCAGGAAATGTCCTCCAACTCCCGGCTTCTCAGGCTCACCGACGGGCATTTTTGCAGTACAAGAAAAATAGCACACTTTTGACTTAGGGGATGGCAGAGGAAGCACACGGCACAGCTGAGCAGACTCAGTTAGCTGGCTGTCCCTGCTACAGGTATTACGTCATCCATAAAATGTTAGACAGGCCTTTTTCAATGACAGCACAGAATAAAACATGGCTACGACGGCAATAGGTACATCATACAATGACTCTGACATCACTAACGAGTAATTTTACATGGTGAGTCGCATCAGCATTCAACTTCTGAACTGAAACTAGAGGCACGAATACAAGACGAGTAGTTAGTGGCGTGCCAAATACAAAACCATTATATACCTAAGAAGCCATGTACATGCTAGGAAAACATCAGGTCTTCAAGCAAAGGCCAAGTATAAAAATTATATTCAGTGTATTTTAAATATAGGAGGTATTTTCATGTGCAATCTTTCATTTTTTTGTCCAAGTAGAACCCAGTAACTGGTGAAAAGAATTGCGTTCCTCCTGTATGAACTGGCGTTTGCCCATGATGGGAAGGAACAGCACAATAGCAACTCCAAAGGGCACACAGGAGGAAGATTAGATGGCTAAGAGCCACAGGCTTCCTATCTTTCATCTTCTGTCCCTAACATCGTCTCTCGCTTCTGCTCGTGTGCGTTTTAAGAACAACGGTGCCACGCGTGTAACTTGCCTGAGTGAGAAATGAAAGGGACGGAAGCAAAAGGCTCCTCCGGAGGACGGCTATGTGGAGCAGGGGGCGGGTCTACATTCTTATCTGAGGGTGTGCTCTCCCCGAGCCTGTCTGCAAAAATAAGATCAAACAAAACAAAAATAAAATAAAATAAAGATGGTTTTAAACAAAACATGAAACACAGTATAAACCACAGTGAAAATGAAAACAGCAGCTTCAGAAAAGCATATCTCACAGCCCTGTTCTGATAAGGACTGAGGCTTTGTCCTAAGGTGAACGACTATCTGTTGCTACAAAAGCAAGTTCAAGGAGATTAATCAGGGCTAGATTACATTAAACACAATCTACCTAGCTAGTCTGGTTCACTTAATACCAGTGATTTTTATTTGTAACATATTAAACTTGAGTTTAAACCCTGCTTATTACAAAGACACAGTTAGGGCTTTCAAAAAATACCTATAGGAGAAAAAACATTGCAAATGGTGGTTATTCATACATTCATAAAATTAGTAACTCAAATTCTCAATAGTCAGAAAATTAATTCACTCCATTTGACATTATTCATTTCTCCCAACACTTTGTACTATTACACGCACGCACGCACGCACGCACGCACGCACGCACCAGCACATCTATTTGAGTGTTTAGTATACACCAAGCACAGCGCTGTTCTGACCCCTACCCTCACGTCGCTTATATGAAAAACAAGCATTAAAGTAGTAGACATGAAAAAATGCATAGTGTGTCTGAGAACAAGTATGCTACAGAAAAAAAAAATGCAGAGAAGGAAGGAGCGCAGGCTGACAGAGTGAGCCTTCTGGCTACAGGACAGAAAGACTGTGGGCAGCTGGGGTTGGAGACACAGGGCGAGGATGAATGCCACAGAGCAAAGGCAAGGGCAGCCATGTCTGAGAAAGAATCGCCATTCCCAGTCATGGCTGTATTCCCTTCCACTCAAGCTGTCTCCACTAGGGAGGCTTAGTGCCAACTAAGCACTTTGACACAATGTGTAAATGTCTCCTTCCTGGTTTTAAGCAATCAAAACTGTACTATTTGAAACTTATGAGGAGAGGGATTTTAGGCATTCCTGGTACACCTATGTTCCACAGTCACTTTAAAAGAAAAACCGAATCAAATCCATGTTCATGCTAGCTTGTTTTCCAGAACTGTTCTGGTGAGTAAATGAAAAGGCTAGAGGTTAAGGCACCATTCGAAGAGCAAGTTTCATAACGTCTTTCTGGGAAGACAATGAGGCCCATTTATATAACCAATGTGGTAAGCAGCATTGGCACATGATGGAAGGACAGCGTAGAGGTCTCTCAGGGTAACTACACACCAGGGATTAGCGTCGGGGTCTCTCAGGGTAACTACACACCAGGGATTAGCGTCGGGGTCTCTCAGGGTAACTACACACCAGGGATTAGCGTAGGGGTCTCTCAGGGTAACTACACACCAGGGATTAGTGTTGGGTTTCTCTCAGGTTAACTATACACCAGGGATTAGCGTAGGGGTCTCTGAGGGAAACTATACACCAGGGATTATGCACTCATATCCAAGGGTCCTCTTAGGCTCCTCAGCCTTCTACACACCCTCTAGATTCTGTGGTGAGAGTGCAAAAGAACAAAAGAAGGCTAACCCAAGTGACGGCCGCTACAGCATCATCAAGGTAGCATGTAGACACTTAAATCTGAACTAGAAACAGCCTCCTTAAACCTGAATCCTACCTGTCAGGAGGTTAGAGCAGCTGCCTGCCCTACAACACAGACGTGATGAATCACATTATCTAGGTGTGAACTTGGAAACCTCCACTTTTAATGTATTCTCCAAATTTACAAAACGCTATCGTAACAATGGCTCCCTAGCTTACGGAAGTGCAAAATCACTACTATGCTCTTAGAATTCTTTTACATTTGGTATATTATTTTCAGCAATCAAGCAAATTGTGGTAAATACATAAACAGTGCTGTGCAGTTAAGACATAATAACAACAGAAACCTTCATGTGGGAGTAAGCTAATTATTATATAGAAGTCTCCAAGAGGAAAGATAGAGGTACAATTGTATTAAAAAAAAACTCATTTACTAAATTATTTTCAAACAGAAGTCAGAATACATTTGTAACAAAATACATTAGGTTCTATTGTTCCGCAAAACACAAAGTCGATGCATAAAGGAATATTCTTATATTACTTAAGATTTCTAAAATTCACACAATCTAGGTCTTAGAACACAGGATACAAACACACATTAACTTACTGCACAGTCAGCTACATAGACATAAAAACAAAATCTTACTGTGGAGCCACATTTTAAAGACGTGGTCGCCCCACCTAACCTGTTAAGTACCAGTTTCAAATGAACGGTTTCCTTTCAATTAGAACAAAGTCTGGGTTACACATCAGGAAATGGCCTCATCCTGACACAAGAAGACAGATTCTTTTCAAAGTGTCCAACTGATATAAACAGTGGAAAAAAGGTAGGACTTTAAAATTCTGAAGGCAATGTATTTTCCATCATACCACCACACTAAGTACTCCAGAAGGTATTTTAAATATGCAGCTTAAATAGATAATGCCCTCAAACAAAGACTTAACAGTTAATGGAGTTGTAAAAAGAAGTATTCATTGATACTATGGAGTCGGTCTAATGTGCCTGAACATCATTACCCTGCACTGGAGACACTGTGACGCTCAGGATGAACAGAGGTTAACGGCTGAAAACTTTACCAGAAACTAATTAGACATCCTCTCATTTACAACTCTTGTGTCTTCAAATTTTATAGAACATACTTAGTAAAGTTGCAAAACAACCAGTCTTTGAGTTTGTTATTCCTTTTTAGTCATTTTGATGAAATTTTAAACAGAAAACAGTAAATCTATTTGTCCAAAAATTGACCTTTCATTGCTCTTAATTAACAGTTACAAGGATACCACTATCTAACCAAATCCAAGTTGACATTTTCTCCAAACACGTGGTATTCCAGTTACTGTTTAACATAGCAAATATCATGACAACTAGACTCCTGAGGGGACATACTGATCTGATGCTTTGGTACAAAAAATAATGACAACAGATTTAAAACAAAAAAAAAAAATCACTGAGACAAACTTTGTTATTAATACTTAATATTGGTTTAATGTTATTATTAAGAAAGAACCAGTGAAGGATTCTGAAACATAAATTATTCATTTACACTGAAAACAAAAGCAACAAGAGTTTATTTTATATGTTAAATGCCTGTTATAGGTTATCAACTATTTCCCTAAAGATCACTAAAAAATATTATCAATTATTTCAGTTTTACTATATGAAAAATGTTGTTACTTTAAAATTGCTTCCTTTATGAAGCACGGAAGTGATACATCTTTTTTAGACAATGTTATCTTTGTCCTACTAGACAAATAGCCAGCCATGTATCACTGTATCAGGAAAAGCTTGAGTGGCAATGTAGCCCTCAACTGTGGTCACTCTGCAACTTATCTGTCCCTTGCAGGGATAGGGTGTTCTCAGAAGCCCAGGGAAAGATGGCCAGTCTCTGCCCAGCAAGTATTTCATTACCAAACATGTGTGCTTTTACAAACAACTCTGGAAAACAATCAATATGTGTGCCAAGTAACAAATGTATAAATAAACTATGTGGTACTTCAAAGTACATTAATTTATTTCTTCAGTTTGGAAAAAAAAAATCATTGGGGACAGAAGAACCGCGCAATGATGAACACCCACCAACCCTTAGAGTACATTTATGCTTCTACTGAAATTAAGATTGTAGAGGAGGCCCCTGCTTACCAGAATGACTGAAACTCTACCAGAGAGATCAAACATTAGATACGCTACTGCTGTACCGAAAGAGATATCAAAGATGACTGCTATACCTAAGTAAGACTACAGAAGGAAATGTCCCTAAAGTACCCAGGCCTCATATACCATCGATTTATAAATTTCCATAAACGTGAACTTCAGTCCACTCACTCAGTGTTAAGAACAGAATGCTTTCCATTGGCTTCCCTGCCGGCACCTGCCCATCCGGGGCCAGTGCTCTATGCTCTTGACTCTCGAGTTGATTAATTTACCAAGAAACCTGGTGAATTGCATATGGCTTCAAGATGCCAGCTTAACATCTTTAGATGTGAGGCAATGGCTCCTGTTGTCTACGTGGAGACAATCCTTCATTCAGCTCCCCAGCGACCCTGTACCATCCATCCCAGTTTACAAGCGGCAGGGGTGAGCCTGGCACAGCAGCTGAGTCCTCGCTGAGACGTTACTCTATGAGATGGCAGCCCGGATCCAAGCGTGGGGCTCTGATGCCGTGTGCTGAAGGAGGGTAAGAAGCCCCCAGGTACTGCTGCCACTGCTCAAGGCCATCTGGGCCCTTTATAATGGTGGCGGTTGTTCCCCATCCTTGCTCCTGGGCTCTCGTCTGGGACCTGGCATCTTCTGTGATGCAGTGTGAGCTGCCTCTGCCAACAGGTATGCAAGTTCACGTGTGCAGTGTTGATGTTGCCTATCTTCAAATTTAAAAGGTGAAACTGCACATACAGGAGTGTCTGCGTCCAGCTCCTGTCTCCACCAAAGAAACAGCGCCCTTTGTAAGGTCCTGCACCTGTCCCTTGACTTTTAAGAAAAGACTTTTTTTTTTAACCCAAGAAACTAAAAGTATTTGTTAGGAGACCCTTCTCAGAGTACATTAAAACTTACACTTTCTGCTTCTAAGGTAACCTTGGCTGGGGAGCTGGCTTAGTCCATACACTTGCTGCATCAGCGTAAATCCAAATGCCCAGTGTGGATGGTAGGCGTACATGGCGGCCAACTGTACCCCTAGTGCGTAGTAGGCAGACAGGAAGACTCCAGACAAAATGGCTCAAGAAACTCTATTTTGTATTTGTGGGTTCATCGAGAGACTACTCCTCAAATGATGAGGCAGGGAGGCCCAAAGAGGACCCTTAACTTCCAGTCTAAACAGACATGCAAACACATGTACACGAGCTCGCGCACGCATGCACACGCGCACGCATACCACACACACATTCACACACACGCACACCACACACATTATAAAACTAAAATAACCCTGTAAATTATAATTACTTCACTACCTCTTCATCTTCCTCTATTATTCCTCAAAAGAGATCATTTACAACCTTATTTAAAGCTGGTGGCTGCTTAACATAAACTCTAGGAAAAAACCATACAAAATTGTTGTGATTTAAAAACATTTTTTAATATGAGGTAAGATAGGTTTTTTTTCTATCAAAGTTAACAAATGTATGTCAGAGGCTTAAAATTCTTTTTTATGCTCACACTTAATCACCAATATGCAAAATACAAAATTAGATGCCAAACATGAATGCCTTACAGGAATCCTTTACATAAATGTAAGCTATCTGTAAACTTTACATAAAATACATACTAATTCAGACAAAGCATTTCATTTACTAAATGTGTTCCTAAAGCTAGTTACTTAAATAAAATAGAAATTAGAAACAGAGTAATTTATTGGGCCCTTTTCTTTATATGCAAAACAGAGAAACACACTGTATATATGCAAGTATATATGTATATATACATGTATACATATACATACATATATACACATACATACACATACATACAAGCCTCAGAAACTAGAAAATCAACTACATTTTCCACAAAATGAGCCTTTCTTGCTCTTATTCTGCAAATCTCCTCAAATTCTTCCAAAAAAAGATCATTTCTAAAATATATATGGGAAGGCTTGATGTATGTATTAGGTAGTTTGAGAAAAGGTAATGATTCCAAGTAAAAACATTGAGATATCAGATCTAAAGTGGAAAAATTTATTTAACTTTGGCCACATCAGGACGACAAAGCAGCCCCTTTATGTCACCACTCACAGAAAGGACATGACAAACATTACCATAGTGCAGCCCACTTCTCTCCGGGCGTGTTCAAGGGTGGCTCAGACCCACGCTATCTCCTACTGAGTGAGCAAGAAAGAGCTACAAAGAGATTAGTAAGGCAAGGGACTGATGATGTTTCCTCAGTGCAGCATCAGCCTTCTGTGCTCTGAAGGTGTGAGCTGCACGCTCAGTTTTAGATGGTTAGGGTATCAGCAATCTTGGCTCATTAGCTACTACACGGCAACTAATTTCTAATGTGCAACACGACATAGCCTAATAGGACATGGAAGAAAGAGGCCTGGAGTCTTCCCTCAGATGCACAGACAGAGTTTCTGACACCACCTCATGCAGTCTCTGGCCTTGCTGAACTATATAGCTGCCACTCTACTGTGAAGCAAAATAAGCCTTCAAGTGTCCCTTACTTGATCTTAGGAGGTCAAATTCTCTGTCCAACAGTTCCTCTTCTGTTAACTTGGAAAAATTGTCTTCTCCAAAAGGATTCCACCCTGACATGTCAGGGGGGTGACTGATGGTCTTCTGATTTGTGAAATTTGCAACTGCCTCTTTCTCAGCGACTGACCTGCTGAGAGAGGAGAAAGAATGAATGACAGGGATGATACTGAGGACACTAGATTGAGAGTACAGGATGAGCCTAGGCTGTAGCTCAGGGATAAAATGCTTGCCTGGTATGCATAAGACCCAGGACTCAATATTCATCACAGAAAGAAACTAAAACCTGGGCCACAGTGGTTCATCCCTGGAATCCCAGCACTCTGGCACCCAAGGCTGTAAGGACAGCCCGGGCTATTTAGAGAGTAAGTTCCCAGCCAACGTAGGCTAGAGTGAGACCCTGTCTCCAAAAGATAAAGTAAAGAAATAAAAGCACAGGATGGACAGACTATGGCTGCTGTGTGAGCCACCCCACAGAGCACAGGGCTCTAAGCCCTGCACATGCGACTGCACACTAACTACTTAGCCTCTGACTCTGCATCCTAGTCCATAGAAAGGTTCTATGGAATTTACCTGATAGGCCTGTTGTTTTTAGGAGGAAATACAAGGAAGCCTAAAGCCCAAGGGTGCCTGGGCACCTCCCTCACCCCAGCCAGAAAGCCCAACACAGAAATGAGGCAGCATAACAAAAGTTCTGCTTCCTTTCACAATTTGATTCCAAAAAATTGATAGTGGGGAAAGACTCCACATGTGAAAAGAAATAGTTTATAAGCCTAAAGTCACTGTCATCCCAAAACATGGGTCACAGAAGTGAAAACAAGGGGCAACAGGTAGGTGCCTTTCTCATTCCTAAATCCAGGCCTACTTGGTGTGTTTCAACGAAAAGAACAGTGTTTAAACAATTGTTGAGGGCTAGAGCACACAAAGGGAAATAAACAATAACGTGCCTACAACTAACTAGACTTACTCAGTTAATAAAGACCTGATACAGGGTTAACAAACTGTTTCACTTTTCCTCTAAAAGAATGAAGCCTAATCCCTAACCCCACTCAGCATACTAAGTGGCACTTAGCACTTAACTTCTTAGCATAGTCACAATTATTTACTCTGCCACACTGCTTTCTTTAAATGGCATTTCATTTGCATAACTAAATAATTAGGAGCATTTTGAACAAATTAAAGACGCAATAGTATTCGTTATTAAAGACAGGTAGGAATGCTGGAGGACAACCAGTGGCAAACAGCACCTCCTACTCTTGCAGAGGACCTGGGTGCAGTTCCTAGAATCTACTTGGTGCTCATAGCCATCTGTGACTCCGCTTCTGGGAGACTAGTGTCCTCTTCTGGCCTTAGTGCACACCAGGCACCCAATGGTGCGCATACAAAACTCTCATACACATAAAATAGAAAGTAATTTAAAAAAAGAAACAGCATAGGGGTTGGGGAAACAACTCACAAGCAGCATCTTGTGTAAGGCCCAAGGTCCTGGCTTCAATTTCCAGCATATATTAGAGGCAGACAGACGGATGGATGATAAATGGAAAGATTTTCTTTTGTGTATTATTTAGCTTTACGATACAGATGAGAGTCTCTTAAGTCTAAGGCCAGCCTGGTCTATTAAAAAGCTCCAGGACAGGGGTTGGGGATTTAGCTCAGTGGTAGAGCGCTTGCCTAGGAAGCGCAAGGCCCTGGGTTCGGTCCCCAGCTCCGAAAAAAAGAAGCAAAAAAAAAAAAAAAAAAAAAAAAAAAAAGCTCCAGGACAGGCAAGATTACACACAATGAGACCCAGTATCAAAACAACGACAGACATTGATGAGGCTGATACACCGATCACTGAGTTTTAGGGGTACTGACTTATATATGTTTTATGCTTCTGAAAGATCACCAGCTTCCAGAAGTATAACCGTGCACAATGAAAATTGAGTACTGAGTGTGGAAACCTGCGTATGAGGCTCTGTGCTACAATGTGTACACTATCTAAACTTTTCTTACTTGTTTTGGGTTTTTTTCCTGTTTCTTGCAGTGCTGGAGAGGGAACCTCAGTCCTTTCTATGGGGATTTCTACTGAAACGACAGCTTAGCCATGTATATGAACTAGCATCAAGCAGACTATGTGATTCTAAAAGGAAAAACTACATGGCTCTTGTCACAGAGGAACTAACCTCATAGTTTCACTTCATAGTTCAGAGTCTACTGGATCTAACGTGCTTCCGGTGTGCACTTTAGGCCTAGCTTCCTTGTAATAATGCCACTAATGTATGAAGGAAGGTGTACTAAGCAGACAAAAGCTAGAGTGAGCAAGCAAATGGCAAAAGCCGACGCCCCTCTGAGTGCTGCTCTCCACTGCAGTCATTTGTCCCAAACCCATACACTGCTCTTCTTTCAGAGATGTCTCATAAATTAATTCTTTAGATCTCCTTCCTGGTGTCTCCCCAGAATGTAATAGATCGATATCGTTCCTCTCCCACCCCGCCTCCTCCCTCTCTCTTCCTCTCCCCCGCCCCCCGACACACTCAACTGACAGCATGCTGCTGCTGTGCTCGAGCTCACTGTCTACTCAAACCCACATGCGCTCAGCTACTGTGTCAAACCCTCACTGAGTCTAAGAGCTTCTTCCGTGTTCCTGCACCCACTTCGTCAGCCAACTTCAGTTTCACAATTACAGATATCAATGCTTACTACCTTGGGGCGGGAGGGGGTGTATCTTTGTATGCACATGTATACTCGTGCATATTTGTGTGTGTTCACACACGAGGAGGGAAGAAGTCAACCCCAAGTGTTATTCCTCAGGCTGTCCACCTAGTTTTTTTGATACTGGGCTTGTCAATTAGGCTCATTTGTTTCTGTCTCCATCTCCCCAGCTCTGAGATTACAGTGTGTGACTTTACTCCCTGCTTTTTTTTAAATAGAGCCTGGAAATCAAAGTTAGGTCTTTCATGCTTGTTGGAAAAGTACTTTACCAAGCTCTCTCCCAACCCTTAATATTGACTCTTAATTCCAAGACCCTGAAGAACTACCTAATATTAATATCACATCCAAATGTGAGAAACTATGTACCAAACTTCTTCAACCTATTGTAATGACTTCCCATAGAAAGTGCCCAAACAATTCTAATATATCTGAAGAGTTAAAATTCACTATTTCTCAACTACACTAAGAGTAAGTTTGCTATGCATGATTTACTTAAAATGCTTGTCCCTGTGAAAACTGAACCAAATCATACAAGCTTTACAGAGTCAAGTAGTTGAAGGAAGTGTAACATCCAAGTGGAGAAGTTAACATGTCTACAAGGATTCTTCATTTTCAATCTCCAAAGTAGTTTTCTTGGCGGGCTGGAGAGATGGCTCAGTGGTTAAGAGCACTGACTGCTCTTCCAGAGGTCCTGAGTTCAATTCCCAGCAACCACATGGTGGCTCACAACCATCTGTGGTAGGATCCGATGCCCTCCTCTGGCGTGTCTGAGGACAGCGACAGTGCACTCATATAAAGTAGTCTTCTTGGACTTTGCTTCTACTTCAGTTACAAAGAATGCTGTATGTGAACAGCAACAGACTCCTAGATGTCCTTCCGTGTGGTTAAACTGTGTCTGCAAATAGAGCTGGCAGACTTGCTAGGTGGAGCAGGAGGAAGGAAGGCATACAACAGAGGACTAGGAGGGAACAAATAGCTCATCCAAGAGCCACTCAGCACTTCTTGATGCTATCACCCACTTCCACAGTAAGTGCCTTTGCATCCACTAGGAAATACTTGCCTGGTGGCACCATAAGAGGAGTCCACTATGGTTCCAACCTGAGCTGGAAGTGAAGAGCCGTAGGGAGCTAAGGCTGGTGAGAACTCTTGAGGAGAGGTAAGATACTCAGGTGACACCTGCTGCGCTGGCTGCTGATGGTGAGCTAGCATCTGCTGCTGCAAGAGAGCCTGCTGATACTGCTGCATCTGAAACAAGAACACAGCCTCCGGTTACTACGTTCCTCCCTTACCCACTCATGGAGACAAAACCAGAAACCCACAAAATAACTGCGTATTTGAAGAAGGACCTGTTACCAGAAAACTGCCCAGAGTGATTTAAACCCATCTAATATTAAAAAGTCAGACTCGACTGGCCAGATTCAAATTTCTTTCTTTAAGTGGTCTAAGAAAAAGACAAACGAATAGGTCAACTGATACCTGTAAAAGAAGAAAAGGCACACTGAGCAAATGCATGGCATGGTCCTTCTATGTGTCACTTTTTCTCAACAGATACTTGTTGAATGGAAGAGACATATGACAAAAGAGAACAGGGACTCTAACAACCACAAGTGTCATTAGACAGTTACAATGTGCCACATTCCAATCAGGCTGCTTGAGAATATACATCTGCCTTCAAGGAAACAGTCCACTAAGGTAAGTTTTTAACGTGTGTGTGTGTGTGTGTGCGTGTGTGTGTATGTGTGTGTCCCCTGCTCGGTTTTGAGACAGGACCTCTCGCTGAGCCTGGATGGAGCTCAGCTCATCAGCCAGAATGGCTGACAAACAAACGGTCAAGATCTACCTGTCTCCACCCCCACCCAGCGGGGCTCTGAACTCAGTCCTCTTGCTCACATGGCAACACTGTCACAGAGCATCTCTCCACTGTCTCTCATTAAGTAACGTAAACTGACTTGCATTGTGGACAGTCAACATCTGGTGTCTTCAGCCTTCCCACTTTTTGAGACATAGTCTTTCTCACTGGACCTGGACTTCACTGACTTGGCTAGGTTGCCTGGCCAGCAAGCCTGAGGTTTTCCATTTCTGCCTCCTTTGCTCCTTGCTGGGGTTACACGTGGAAGTTACTAAGTCTAGACTTTTAGAATGGGTGCTGACGATTAAACTCATTTCCTTATGCATGCACGACAAGCACTTGCTGGCCTGACTCATCTTCCCAGGCCCCAGACTGAAGAATGAATTCTTAATAGCACCATGCATACTGTAAATTCCCTCAGAAATACACACCTATAAAGAACATCTAGACGTGACAAAGCCTTACCATGGTCGGATACTGTGATGCAAGAGGTTGTGGCTGATACACTGAGTGCATTAAAAACTGTTGTTGAAGTATTTGTTGCTGGTGCATTGCATGTTGATACTACGAGAGGGGAAAAAACAGAAGTGAAAATCAACACTGTGGGGGTCTGAATGAGAAGGTTCTCGTGTGGTTAAATGCTGTTCTCCAGTTAAAGATAACATTTGGGGAGAATTAGGCGGTGTGGCCTTGCTGGAGTCTTGCTGGAAGCATGTCACTGGCGAGTGAGCTCTGAAGTTTCAAAAGTCCATGATAGGCCCAGTCCCACTCTCTTTGGGCAACTTACAAATCAGCTTTGGCCCTCAGCTACTGTTCCAGCACACTCGTGTACTTGCTGCCACGTTTCCCACCATGATGACAACAGACTAATAAACCTCTGAAACTGTAAGCCCTCAATTAAATGCTTGATTTTATGAGTTGCCTTGGTGTCTCCTCAATGTAACAGAACATTAAGATGACTAATATCCATGCCTTCCAGTACCTGAACTGTCTTTTTGCTATTTATTTTTAATTTAGTGTTATCGGTGCTTTGCCTGCATGTCTGTCTGTGCACCGTGTACATGAAGTACCCACAGAATCCAAAAGAGGGCACTAAATTCCCTGGGACAGGAGTTATTGATAGTTGTGAACCATCATGTGGATATTAGGAATCGACCCTAGGTCCTCTGGAAAAGCAACTTCTACTCCTAACCACTGGGCCCTTTCTCCATCCTGAGTTCTGTTTTTTTTTTAAAGTATTAATTTTTATCAGAATAATGATTAAGAAAATAGTCTTGAAAACAATACAAAACAACCGTAATCTGTGACTGTAAATTTCCCTATGTTCATCAAATTGGTTTTAAAAGTAGTAGTAAGGCAGAGTGTAACTAAAACTGTATCAGCACCGTTTAAGGATGTCTGGAGGAAAGTTAACACACCTCGCCTTTTCCTAGCCGATGTGGGCACCTTCAGTGAGCCCTCATACCACAGGTTACTCACTCTCCTGCCTGCCGTGTTCTCCCGCACCACCCCACAGTCTATCGGGCAGCAGTGGACGGGGCAGCCCAATGGTGTGTTGAGGACATAGCTGTCCCCAACATGCCTTTAGATAATGATAAGATACTTGGGCTTACAGAAGTCCCACGTAGAAAAGTTTAGTGAGGCTAGAATTTGGCAGGACTTTATAAAGGACAGAATAATACCTCCTTTGTGCCTCCATATCAACACAGGCAACATAATGAAACATTAAAAACAGAGGTGCAGGATTAACCTGGGGTTACCAGGCTCACAGATAAACAGGAAAGATGATTAAAAAGACAGTGCTTCTTTTGAAAATAAAACACTTTTTCCAGAAGCACTGGTATAGATTCAAAATATATCTGTGATGCTAATTTCTGCACACCAAGTGAACATATATGCTTCATAAAGCCAGGGTGTGATCTATTTTAACAGCGCATCTCTTTACTGAGCATCAAACGTCTATTAATAAAACATCCTTTGGTGATTAGGAAATTGAGGATAGTGTTTATCTGAATATACTTCAAGTTATGATATGCCTATTTTAAGTCTATGATCTAAAAGTGAATGCAAAGGTATTCGATTGCTGTGTGAATTTCACACCACCACTTCCCTCTATAAAGTAATAAAAATACTACCTGCTGCAAATAAGCGTTTTGAAGTAGTTGCTGCTGCTGCTGTTGCTGCTGTTGCTGCTGCTGCTGCTGCTGCTGCTGCTGCTGCTGCTGCTGCTGCTGCTGCTGCTGCTGCTGGGGATGACGATGCAAATGAAGCTGCTGTAATCTCCAATCTCCCTGCTGTAATTGCTGGAGAACTCTATGCTGCTGTGGTGGCTGCTGAGTGGGTCCCTGAACCATTAAGATGTCAGACCCATTTCCAGGTCTCAGTGCTCCTATATTTCAAAAACATTAATACACAGGTAATTTCATTAAGATGAGTAGATTTCAAGTTATTAAAACATTTACAGTTTTGTAATAGACCTTTGTGCGGATCACATAGTCTAAACAAAATATCTACTATACTTGTAAATGCACATGGAAGATAATCTTATCATCGACAACACCAACAAATAAAGATCTTAGGAAGTCCATCAACCCAAATCAGTGAGCTCCAGGTCCACCGGGAAAGCCGGCCTCGGAGGCGTGCGGAGCTCAGAGAAAGCTAGGGGTGAAAGCACTTGCTGTGCTGTGCAGCATCAGGAATGAGGATCCAGCCACCAGCTAACGGTCAGGATGGAACTGCGAAGCGCACCCTGCTGCCCAGTGCTGGGAACCTGGGGGACAGAAGGCTCACTGGGGCTCACTGGCTAGCAGCCTAGCTCCAGGCTTCATCGAGAAAGCAGCCACCAAAGAATGCAGCAGGGAGTGAGACAGTAGGAGGTCCAACACCATCCTGTGGCACAGGCACGCACTCATGCATGCACTCATGCATGCACACACACACACACACACACACACACACACACACACACACACACACAGACACACACAGATACATAAGTAAAAAGAGATTATGGAGGAGGAAGAAGTCTAACAGGAAGGAGAGATAAGAGAGGGTAACGGAATATATGTGACATAAAAGTACAAGGAGTAAGTACTTGGGGGAAGGAAGAGGGGCAGTAGGTGGGACAAAGAGTTAAGGGCAGTGAGAGGGTTAATGTATATATTACATAATATGTACATATATTTCATAGGTATATAAGAATAACATAAAATCCATTACTTTGTATGTTAAAGTATGTACGCATACTTTGTAGTTGTTAAAATTAATCAAAGCACTGAGAAAATAATCTAAAGGGAAAAATCATCTCACCAATCATGGGGCAAGTATTTTCAAAAACTTTTACTACCTGCCAAGGCCTTCCCAGTATCACAGGGCTTCCAGGAAGGCAGTCAATGGAGAAGCAGCCTCGGCGACTTGGGTCATGCTGATAGCAGATGGGATTTACAGGATCAATACTACTAACGGAACACAACTTAATGCCCAGCGAGATACTCTGAACTCTTTTGTTAACTCCTACATGTACATACATATAGACAGACAGACAGCAGATGGGTATTTGGTAATTATTTCCTGCTGGCCGTAGCCTCTGAGAATTAAGTAAAGGATTAATTGTTAAGAGTTCCTTTCCCTTCTGCCCTGAGTCTCTTGCTGGCCATGTAAGAGGCTTGGACTCCTTAACTTCATGAATCAGAGAGTAAAAAAAGGAAAGAATTTAAATCTTTTACATAGGCAATATGCACAGACTCTCTATGTCTGTCTCTCTGTTTGTCTCTCTGTCTCTGTCTCTCTCTGTCACACACACACACACACACACACACACACACACACACACCTGCCTCAATCAGCTCTACAAGTATCATGCATGCTCACATGTGCAGACATACACCTATACATGCACACATAAATAAGCAGGCACAGGTGTATATGCATTTGGTGGATGGATGAATGTATGGGTGGGGCAGAGGCCCTGAAGCCACACTTAATTTCTTTTCTCGGGCCTTTTTATAAACAAAGCTCTTAGCAAATACCTCATAGATAAAATGTTACACAAAGGAGGAGTTACAGAAGGATGTTGATATTAAGTTCAAAGCAGTGTTTCATTCGTAAGCTCATTATAAGTTCAGAGCAACAAGTTTCACGTGGCCTGGTTTTAGCATAGTGTACACATGTGGCTTCCTCCTTGGACCTGACCTAGAATGAATGTTTTGCCTTGCTCACAAATTTGTCCCAAGCCTATTTCTCTTTTTAGTGTAATTGTGAAAGCTCATTGTATTCTTTATAATGCAGCCTTTAGTTACTATTCTATGAAGAATGGACACATTCTATAATTGATTCTAACTTTATTATATCTTTCTGGCAAAATAACTAAAACCTTCTCTTAAAACCTTCTTCTTAAAATTATTTTAACCAAATGAGGAATTCTGTAAATTCATTAATTCATCTAAACAGTATTAATTCATGTAAGTTCGTCTTGATGTTGATCTGCAGGAAATCTGCCCAGTAGAGTTGGTTAATGCCCAGGAGTCTATTAGACTGTGTAATAGTGATAAGAAAAGGCATATCAGCTGCAAGAAGATATCCTGAGATGAAATTTGAAGGCCCTGAAATTCCAAGTTTATCTATCTCACCCATGCAAAAACAGTGGGTCATCTCGGGTGAAATCACCTGCATGCCTTTACCCTATCCTAGATGGCTCCTGACAACTATCAAGTGTTGCAAAGACAAGGGTAAAGGGAACTGACCCTGGCTGACCCTTTAAGTTCCTGGAATCTTTGGGCCAGATCTGACTGTTCACAGATTTTAAATAAATAAGCCTCTTTTAAAGTTTTATTCACGTTAGGCGTGTGTGAGCATGTGCACGCAGGTGCCCTTGGACATCAGAAGAAGACGTCAGATCTCTTGGAGCTGGTGTTTCAAGAAGTTTTGAGCAGCCTGATATGTGTGCTGGGAAACAAGTGAGGGCTCACTGGAAGAGCAGCAAATGCTCTTAACCAATTCACCTCTCTCCAGTCCCCAGATATGTCCAATACTTTCCTCTGAAAAATGCACTGGCACGGAAATCAGGTACTGACTGTATGGCTGTTCTATACCACACTGTTAATAACAGCAAATAAATACTGGACGTTATCTAAGTGGTTATAAACTTACAGTCCACTCGACATGGAGTAAGTTAAAAATTACACAACAAACAAAACTTTTCAAAAACATCTTAAAAAGCAAGTGGCAAAGAAACATACCTGGGTCTATTTATGCCAATGACATAAACTGTTTATATGAATTAAACATGGCTATAGTAGTAATATTAATTTGGACTATGTTCATATTTCCAAAATGATTATTCATGCTTACAAGCTAAGAAGGTACATGCTACACTGGTATTACCTGAAAAGAAACCAGGAAAGTTTTACATTTTTCTGTCAATATTTCTATAATAGATGAATATTTTACTCTAATTTCTATAGAAAATAAATCTTTAAAAAGTAAAACACATACAGCGGTCAAAGGTTGGGGTCTGGATGGCCAATCATTGCCCCCATTTTTCTGTTAAGACAATCTAACTAACCTGTCACTGCAGTTGGACTGGCTGGCCCTCAAACCTGAAGCCAGCCTGTCTCTACCCTGAGCCCACCCCCGCCAGTACCCCACCCCCACACCACACACCCCTCACAGCCTGTGCTGGGTTATGAGAGCACACTGCCATGTCCATCCGTCTTTGCTGAGGGTGCAGGGATGTGCACTGGGGTGCTCACCCTGCACTTTGCCGACAGAGCCGTGTTTCCAGGCTAATTAATTACCTTTGGGTTTGTGGTTACTGAATTCCCCAGGAGCAGGGACTTTAACCGGCGTTGCTGAACTCTGAATGGTCAGCACACTGGAAATGGCAGCGGTGGAATTGGCCTTTGGTCTTTGTCTTGGTGCAATTGAGGTTTCTGTTGGTCCAATGGTATCTGTTATTCTATAATAGAAAATATAATTTATTCCAAATAATGAGATTATCTCTAATTTACTATTCATTCTATAAAAGACAGACATAGTTGATTATTACAGATGACCACATTAGTCCTTCCACTTTCCATCTCAGAATACAGGTTTACTACAGCTAGTAAAGAGAACGCAGCCAGGTACAGCTAGCTGTTGAAACTGTACTCTACGGTCCACCTTCAAAGCGGGAGGCACGGAGTACAGCCCTGGCGACCTAAGGGACAGCACTAAGACTGAGTACACGAACAGAAACCTGCTCACAGGGTTTCTGACGAAGCCAGGATCTAGGTCTTCAAAGGCACACAAAATAATCCCCCTCACCTGGACTCCAGAAAAAGAAAGCACTGTCTCCTGTGCTTGCTAAGCCAGGCGGCCTGCCCCCCGACCTTTGTTTACCTAGAACACTGAATGGCAATCAGGAGAAATGTCTGGTTGGGACTCAGCATAAGCCCCAAATGCACACAGCAGAACAGTAAGCACAAGTTTGAAAACAACGATTAGCAGATATAAGTGACATTTCCGAGCAACAACAACAACAAAAATAGGTAAATTTATTTTTAGTACATGCATGCATACAATGTATCTGATCAAATCTAACTCCCAACCCTCCACACTCCAATTTCTTCCCTATTAACCTCAAAACTTTTCCCTCACAACTCCATGGGCTTTTTTTTTTTTTTTTTTTTTTTTTTTGATGCCCATTCAGCCCTCTTGGTGCCGCCAGTATGTGCATGAGTGTGGGACCAATATACTCTGAAAATTACGTCTTTTTTCAACTTTGCTTTCTGTAAACTCATAAACTCAATTAAACTTTAATAAATCTCTCCTATATTTCTTTAATGACATCACTTAATATAATTTCAAATGATTTAACAACTAAAACTGTATATGCATCATTTATCAAGCCCCCAGTTCCTATAACACACACCTACCTCTCTTTCACAATACCTCTACATACCACAAGAGGGAGCCCTCCCAACACTTAGCCTTCTAAAAGGAAAAACAAAAAACTCATGGCAAAATTTCAGAAAATTCGGGTTGGTAACCTAATTGAAGTCAGCAGGTCATAACAAGAAGGGAAGTATCACGGAGACGTTGGTGGGAGGAGGAGGGGACGGTGGGAGGAGCCAAGGATGGCACATATGATCAAAGGACAGTGTGATGCATAACATTATTCAACAAAGCCTTTAAGGCAAGGTTTTTCCAACAGTCATAAACATATTGCAGGCATGCTGTCTCCTAACAGTAACAGGGCAGACAAGCGATGATTGGAGCGGAAAGGTATAAGCTATGTAAAAATGTAATGAAGACAGCAAGATCATTTCTATACACAGCCAATCACAGCTCACTTAACAATAATCAAGTGTCCACAAAAGCCGTATGCATTCTTCATTGCTGAATCATCCCCCCAGCCCCACATTTAAGGTCTCACTCTACAAGATAGAATCAAGCTTATTAATGGAGTAAATAAGTAAAAAGTGAGATTTCAAACTTGATTCTTTACCAAGCATTCTAGTTACATACACATATAAATTGTACAGCTACACACATGATGGCCTTTCTCTTTTCCTTTCTTAAATACAAGCAATAGGCTTCCTAGCTCTTAACTCGCCTCTGCAGGTCCCTGAATTAAGATCAGCGGGTGACAAAAATGATGACAACCACATGTCCACAGAGACACCGGCACTTCCACTCTCGGGTCCTCACTCACCTGAGCACCCACACGAGCGGCAGTCAGGCCCTCTACTTCGTACGTCTGAGCGGCTGTTGTTACTGTCTAGGCTCTAGCAGCACAGACTGAGCCCACAGCATGCTGGGTAAGGGAGCAGCACAGACTGAGCCCACGGCATGCTGGGTAAGGGAGCTAGTATTTAGGGAACGAGAACTACAGCCTCTCCTTTGACAAGATGGCTGTCGGCTCCAGCACAGCCCTGCCTACCTGGCTTTCATCTGGCTTTTCCTAGCAGCGGCTTCGGTAGCAGTCATCGGTTCTGGAAGAGTTGATGGAAGAATGGAATTCTTGGAAGAAAAAGGAACATTTCATTTAGTTTTTAATTTGAGTGGTAGTAATTTTTATGCTATAGATAAGACTATTCAACTTTTAAAGCACTGAGATACTAGTATTCAGACATACTCCGCAGATTTACTCTGTAAATAACTTCACATATGTAATGCCATCTTCATATGGATGTTCCACAGAAATCTATACAAGATGATCACAGCGTCATTGCATAACTATTTTTTTTGTGTAAACACTGAGTAAAAAATAACTATGACACACCTGTAAATCAATGATACTTTGTACTTCAGAAATAAACAACCAGCGACCAGGATTAACAATCATGCTGTCTCTAAGTACTACCAACAACTGTCATGGCATTGTAACGTTTAGAAGACAGTTCCTCTTAGAGCTGCGTCTGTCGGCCTGGGGCACTGTAAGCAGGAGATGAACTGAAAGCTGAAGGCAGGCACACCCCAGGCCAAGCTACTCTGCTCACTAGGAGGTCAGAGCATCCACAGAGACTCAAGAGAGACAGCGAGGGGCTAAAAAGGGAGAGGCGCCACAGACCTCCCTGTCTGAGCAGGTGAGTGAGGTTACACCTGAAGGAAACAGAACAAGTCAGACCAGAATGGTCTCTACAGAATCAATGCTGAGCTAGAAACCTTCGTTAACAGTAGCAGAAACTTGGCATGTGTAGTTCATGACAGTGTGCAGGGAGTGACTGCAAGTCAGAGCCTTGCAGCCAGGCATGGCAGCACACATTTTAATCCCAGCACTCCTGGAGGCGGAGGCAGGATCTGGGAGTTTAAGGCCAGCCTGGTCTACCGAGTGACTTCCAGGACTGCCAGAGCTATGTAGGGAGACTCTGCCTCAAAAAAATAAATAAAAATTAAATTTAAAGAGGAGGAGGCAAAGGAAGCAGGCAAGCAGGCAGGCAAGGAAGGAAGCAAGAAAGAAAAAGAAAAATCAAAGCCTTTGCGTAGAATCAGTCATCCTCAAATGAGCTGCTTACTTGGCCTAGCCTGGGCTATTGGACTACACATTAACTATGATCATTATAACTCACTATCCTGACTTTACAGCAGGAGGACAAGAGGATTTGCACCGTAAAGACATAAGCTCAGCCACTGACGAAGGAAGTAACTGAAGTCGGGCCTCCCTTTCCTGTGCTCTGCCATTCACACCTCACAGAGTCCCGAGGTTTAACACCGTGCTTAGTATCTGCATCATCAATACTATTTGATCACACCCCTTGGTTAAAAACAAAAACAAAACACTTAAAACCCTGTTATCAAATATGTTAATAACAGCTTATGCTCTGTGACTGACACATGCCATGCTGTGTTTCTCTGCACACTGCAAACCAGCTATCCTGCTGAAGCTCTCCAAAACACCTGAGTCAAGTCTAAGAAACGAGGCTCCATACAAGCCAGCGTGACGCCATCAGGACCACTTGTCATGAACCAGGTGGCCGTCCCAGCAAGCATGCACGCATACACACAGTCAAAATGGATGCTCAAGGCTTACCTGCTACACAAACTACTTACATTGATGTTGGAGACCGGACAATCCTTTTTGGCAAATTTAAATGCAAAGTAGGAGACTTGAAATATGTCAGGTCTGTGCTCGGGGTCTGGTTCAAGCATGAACCCTGTAATAACAGATCAAACGGCAAGCTGTTTGAAGACAAATACTACAGAGAGGCACATTATGGGAGGGGGTCTGTTCTAGTCTACGGCCCATGATTCTAGCTGACTTTGGTAATGCTTAGAGGAAATATCTGAAACCTTTTCTAAAAGTAAACTTAGCAGAGGCCATCACAGACCATCTCTGTGCTGGACAGATGGCAGACATTAAACTCTTGAAAAAGTGACACCAAACAAAAGGAGAATTAAGAACACAAAGCCTGTGAACTCAGAAGTACCTAATTACTCAAGAAAGCTCTGGAGCCACAGTGAGGAGGTGAAGGGGTCCCCTAAAACAATTCCCTTTAGTTACCTGTTCCCTAAAAGGTACTTAGCAGAGCAGCAGAGGGCTGGCAGACTAACAGCCCTCTGTATAAGTATTACACAGTTCTGTATACGTATTCTTATCATCACTGCCAACCATCCGAGCAGTTCTAGAATGCACTATTAACATATTTACACTGACCTCGCCGCAGTCCCTGACATGTTCTGTCTAACCCAATGACCATTCGCTACTATTTATACATTTTTGGGCGGCTTCTATTTCAACAGGCTGGAACTTACTCGATTCTGTAACTGAGAAAGTTGGCTGTGTTGGCACCTCCACGGCTGGTTCTACTTTATTGCCCTTAAAGTATTTAATGCTTAACTTACGTCAAACATGTTTAAAATTAAAGTTCATGCTAGCTACTCCCAAAGTTACTATAAAACAATGAGTGTCTTGAGTCCCACCACTAAGAGGAAGCTACAGGTCAAAATGGACTCAACCCCCTTGTAGACCTCAGGCCCTGAACAAGGAACAAAAACAGCAACACATGGGGCACAAAATGATGAGTTTGATTCTAAAATCACAAGAATTACCCGTGTCACGTGACTTACATATTTTTAGAGCTAACATACTACATATAGTTTGTTATTTCGTCTTAGCAGCACTATTAGACTAGAATAGCTAAAAAAACATTTAATTCGGATATTTATTAGTTTATATTTAACTCTCCTAATCAAAAAGAGATGAGAGATTTTTTAAGGTATATTTATCTTCTACAATAATTATATCTTAACACCAAAAAACATTAAATGTTTTAAAAACAGCATTAAATTAATTTAACAAAGTAAAATATATAGCATTCTTTAACAGTATTTATTGAGATTATGAAAAGACAACCAAATTACAGGAAACATCAAAATTACAAAAATACCGTATTTTATACGTTAGTGATATAGAACTTGTAAAATGTATCATTAAACTTCATAAGTAGCTACTAGTAAATATCATATAAAGCCTGAATTTGGCATTCAGAAAGCATAAGGTCTTTTCAAGTACAAGAGAAAGCAAGAATCATGGAAAGGCATTCACTGGCAAAGGACAAGAGAATGAAGAAACTAGCTATCTGATTATAAATGGAGGCTCCAAATTCAGTCTCTGATAACACAGAGTAACATGATCCTATATGTTACATGAATTATAGCATCTATAATACAGATGTCATAAAGTAAGTTAGTTCTTCTGATACAAAAGCAGAGAAAATTCCCTTCAAGTCCCACTAAAGATGGCTTACAGCATGAACAGCACCCTTAAAGGAATTGCAGTGACAGCTGATCACATCTCTCACAGTCCTCCAACAGAGACCTGTGACATAATTTCTAAATGCAGTTTAGCTGAAAAACAAGTTCTGCAGTGTAAAGAGAGCCCTGTGGTAGAAGAATGTGCTTCCTCAGGGACCTCCCTTCATCTAAGATATACTTAAGTTTCTACAAAGGAGGAGCCTTCAAGCATCCTGTTCTGAGTTAGTGATGTTGTGTTTCACACTAGCTGAAGGCAGTAAAGAAAGGGGGAGGTGGACTGCATGCTCTAACCAGTACTGGACCAGGAAATTCCCTCCCCCACTCCTCTCTCTCAAGCACAGTGTCACACAGATTTCAGCTCATAATGCGAATACCCTGAAGGACTCTTACACAATGTTGCTAAGGCACTTGTATTTTGACAACCGGTCATGATACTATGCATGAGATTCTCCACACAGCATCAAGTCCATGCTCGATGTTTTAGGTTTTAGAACATCATGCTCTCATTCTGCAGTCAAGATGGCGGACTTATCTGATGCACCATGTCCATATCTCCAGCTTCTTGTTGTTGCTGTTTTAGTTTGCGTGCTAATGGACTTGTGTGTGGTGGGGATGCATGTCAAGCCACATGTGTGGCTGTCAGGGCCCCACTCTCTCCTTCCATACTTACACATATTCCAGGGATCAAACTCAGGTTGTGAGGCTTGTGCAGACAGCAAGTACCTGTCTGCACTGAACCATCTCACCAGCCCCTGGGTTTAATTTTAAACTCCAAATAACGAGATGACTAACAATCACCAGTAAAATCACAGGCAGAAAAGAGCTTGTTTTTTTTTTTTTTTAATCTCTAGATGTTTTTAATTGGAAACTACTAGACATTGAAATAGTAAAAAAGAAAAGTTCAATATGAAATCATTTAGAATTTAATTTAAATTATATATAATCTTGAACTCTTTCAGAAATAGAGCCGTAAATGTACCCTTTGGTTACTGCATGGCCTAATCAAGCTAAAGTACAAGGTTACCAGCTTTAATCTAGTTCAATGCTGGGACTTAACTATAACATGGACCCTTGGGGGTTCCCAGAGACTGAACCACCAAAAAAAGAAAAGAATGGGCTGAACCTATGTCCCCTGCACATATGTAACAGATATGCAGTTTGGTCTTCATGCAGGTCATGAACAACTGGAGCAAGGGCCATCCCTGACTCTGTTGCCCGCCTATGGATCCTGCTCCCCTTATCTGCCCCCAGTGGCAAAGTGGGTTGGTATCAAGAGGGGGCCCCACCTTGCCAGAGGAGACCGAGGGAGGAGTGGGAGGAGGAGGGCTGCAATTGAGATGTAAAGTGAATAAATAAATTAGTGGTAAAACAAACAAACAAATACATAAATAAATAGAATGGTATCTTCAGTGTCCAACTAGCTCGTCTATGTCTAAAATGTCTTAAATAACTAGTCCACAACTGAACCGCATCCTCCAATGTGCTCTGGGGAAGGAACAGATTAAGAAGCAGAGGTGAGAGTGCAGGAAGCAAAGGGAGAGAACACAGGAACTACACTGCCTTTGAGTTAAAGGAACAATGCACGTTATCACAACTATCATCGACTCCTATTTACATGAACACAAAGTCATTTTTTCCCAAATGTTAGCCTTGAAGAAACTCAACCTCTCTCATCATTCTTGTGTGACCTTTCCATTGACAACAGCACACAGCACAGCCTGGAATGGGGTCTCAGCACGTCCATAGTTTCTGATGAAACCAGTGACACTTTCAGCTGATTCCCATGCATTTCTCACCACAAAGCACTCATCGAGCAGCTGGGTTTCATACACATCTGTGCAAGGAAAGAACAGCACCCTTCCCCATCCTGACAGAGCAGCAAGAAGAGCAAGGGCTCGGCCACCACAGTGGCCCTCAGCCAGTACATGGTAGTCAAGTCAGAATGAGATGCATGCCTCTGCCTAGACAAAGCTGGGCTTACCAGCAGCACCTCTCTCTCCCCTGATGACTTCACAAATGTAAGAGAAATGCCTTGTTAGAAGTCCTGAGTCTTTCTGCCTTAAAACATATTGATTTTCTCTTTCTGTGACGTATTCCCTCCCAGTGAATTCCATTTATTACAATAATATAGTAATATACCAAAAGAAAAACTTCACTATTCATTTTGAAGCTTTTGCTGAGAAATTGTAATTTTGAAACTACATTTTAAGCAGTTTAATTTTATACGTCGACCCATGGAGATTACTACAGAAATTTACATGCGAGATGTAGGACTCCTAAATCTATTTACTACAGATCAAATTTAATAACTGTGTGTATATGTGTATATATACATACATACACTCAACTATAAGTAGGGCAGTAAGTGGCACTCTAAATACACCAGGAACCTCTCGTGGGACTGTCCTGACAAGGGCCCTTTCTCACTGCCAGGTAATGATCCAGCACTAACGAGTGAGCGAGAGAGTCTCTTCAAGGAAATCCTACCTTACGCTTGGTTTATTTTCAAAGACATATCGATGTGTCTGAGGTACTTTCCCCAAAACTGTGTAAGAGAACAGATGAGCGCATAGATGAAGCAAGACTAGACCTGAGCTGATAACCTCTGAAGACAAGTGGGACACAAGTAAAAGTATCTATTCTGCTTGTCTACTGTTTAATCCCCATAATACAGTTAGGAGAATTAAAACAACTCCTGGATTTCCACAGCACAGACGCTAAAAGTCATCTAATTAGAACAAAAGAGCTAAGTGCCAGGACTATGCCCGGCAAGCAGTTAGTGAACCAGAGCGAGAGAAGTGAAGTTCCTCGGTATAAACCTCACGGTACAGGCGGGTGGGACAGAGCCTTACCAGTTGTACAGGATACTCTGGACTGCATGAAATGTGCAGCATGAACTGTACAGCATGAAATGTACAGCACCTTCTGCAGTCACCACAGAGCTGTAGGTGTGCTCTGAAGCCCCTGAAGACATCTGCAGGCAGAGTGCACCCTCAGAACCAAGTGTGACGGGGAGGACAGCATCAGGGACAGGTAGGCAATCGCACACACTAACAAACACTTGTGATTTGTGATTCTCACCAAAATTCAGAGGCAGGTACTTCTCAATTCACTTTGCAGAATTTCATAATGAGTACTGCACTTAATGCACTTAAACCTTCTCCCCAGACTCCCTCTCAGTCATGTCTTCTTCAATCGTGTGCGTGTGCGTGTGTGTGTGTGTGCGTGTGTGCGTGTGTGTGTGTGTGTGCGTGCGTGCGTGCGTGTCCATGCTGAGGGTGAAGGAAGCAGGCCCTGTCTGTCTCCATAACTACTCAGGTAGGGGTAGGGGTAAGGCTGAGGTAAGGGTAAGATTAAAATGGGGGAAGGTTAGGATTAGGGTTCGGGTTAGTGTTAGGGTAAGAATAAGGGTTAAGGAAGGAGAGGGGTTGGTTAGTAATGCTTCTCATCCTCTGCTATTGACCATCTTTTCAACTTACATTCAAAATTAAAAGTGTCCACTCCTCACCCTCACAGCAACAGCAGCACGTGTTTAACAGGAATCAAACCAAGACAGCTGCTTATAAGCAAAGTCCACAGGAAAGAGAAACAAAACTAATAAAAGCAGCTTTTCACCAATACAGTCACAAGCCCTTCTTCCGGATCACTGCTAACAGTGGTGTATATTCCAATACCCGACATAACCACAAAACTACACAGCTTTAGCAAACTGGCTATTAACTCATGATTAGTTAGTTCAAACATCCTGAATGACATCAAAAGGATAAATCGCATGAGCACTACAGTTAACTGTGTAAAAGTATATGTACTGGATAAATAAAATTTAGCACTGAAAACTTGGAAACTCAAGAACCATGGAAGCACAGCTACAGAGCACTGGGTGTTCTGAATGCAGGACTCGGTTTAATGCATTTTATACACACAGAGACAGCTGAATATGACAGTGAGAAGCAGGCAAGGCCACGTGTGAAGGATATAAATAAAAGAATTCCAATTGGTTTTTAGCATCACATTATCAATAAGTATATACTGTCTTTTTCAAAATCTGTACCTCATTACGGCATTTTAAAAGTACTGTCTACAACGCTTTTGACAAGGAGGCAAACTGTTAGGACTTACAACTGTTACTGGTGTGTGTGAGTGTGTGAGTGTGCACATGTGGAGGAGAGGACTCGGTTCTCTCCTCCTATGGCGGCTCCTGCATATGGCCCTGGCATGACTGAGCCTGCTCTTACCCACTGGGCCATCCCACTGGGCTGCTTTAAAAACTTACAGTGTATTATAATCCCAAAGTTCCCTGAATGTTTTTAGTTTATTTAATCCTTTTCATTTTGGCATGGTCAAATGCACAGCAGAAACTAAGATCTTCATATTTATGGTCAAATAAAAGAAGCATATGCTACACAGTAAACTAGCAATTAATTAAACTCTAATTGAAGCTAAAATTATCAACAGTACTATCATGCTTACCGCAGTACTACACAAACACATTCCCACACACATATGGGTGTCACACGTAAACACGGAGAAACTCCATAGCACTCAGGAGGAAATCACATTCCAGTGCATGAGCTGCCGAGTCTAACACACAGACTGGGCCAGTGAGAACATTCTGAGCCTTTAGGACACTTCAAGAGTCCTACTAAAACTGTACATTCAATTATTACTAAAACATTATACTTAGCAATAAAGCAGTTATAGCTACAATAATTTATAAAATTGTCTGCATCAAAACATTAAAACTCAATTAGCGAGAGAACACAGCAACTGAAGTCCATGCTCTAGTCTTTGAGCGTTATGATTAACAGGGACTACTTTATGCTTCTGTTGTTCTAAAGTTTGTTAGAGCATTATTAATATTTAATATTAATAATATTATTAAGAGTTTAATATTCAAATATACATGGAATTATGTCTTCTGATTTAAAATCATTCACAAAATAGTACAGCAAAATAGAACTCCTGTTGAAAGAGTAAGGCCAGAGTAATGTCCTCAGAGGACTGACAAGCCCACTCATGGGTGCCTAGAACAATGAAGTAGACTGCCCAGGCGGGCAGCTCCAATCTGACTGGGGGCTGGCACAGATCAGACAACACACACAGCAATGCTGCCAGGTGCTTAACCACGGAGATTCAAGTCGAGAGTTGACACCATTCCACAGGTATGGAGAGCTACAAAACAGACCTGCAGCTCTCTGGAAACAAAAGCCTACAGGCAAGTGCAGAGCATGAGTGGAGACCTGAGGAAGCGCGTATCAGTATTTCCACAAGCGCCCATGTCCTACATCCCCGAGCCCAACCTAGTATTAAATTCGCCATGTCAAGGACACCAGTGCCTCAGCCCAGGAGAGTGGCAAAGCTGTCCGCAGGTGAGGCTCGGAGGATGGCAAAGCCTTCCTCAGGGGAGTGTAGATATTGATGGTGTGTCCAGGAGACGTACACTGTAGCTTTTTCTCACCACCCCTGGACTGTCTCCTTGTTCATCTGTATATAAAAACATGGTGAGCTTCTAGAGAGCTGAGGCGTCTCCATCAGAGTCGGACCACTGGACCCTAGTGTTCTGTATGGGTGTCTGGCTTCTTCATTCCCTCCTTGGGTCTAGGACCCAAGTTGTGCAAAAGCACAGCACACAAGCACACACACACACACACACGCAAACGTATTAAATGCTCTCATAGTTAAGTGTTTGCGCTGGCAGCGCAGCAGCCAAGCTGAAGCTGTTTCCTTCCCCACTCCTCCATTATTCTGGCTCCCCTTGTCTAGGAAAACCATTCTGGATGGCACAGTGCTTTGTGTGTCAAGAAGATGTAATTTCCCAAATTTCAGTATCTTTGAGCAAAGCTGTATCATAGAAATTCTGTCCTTCAAAAGTTTGAAAGTCATACTACATCATTTATGTCCCTTTTTCTCTTGGACATCATGAACAATATTTCATACTGTGGAGCCCTTCTCCTTGGTTTACAGAGGCCGTGCATTAGAACGCCGGCCACTTCTCACATACATATCAAGAGTGAACCCAGAGCCGCATGCCTCCTAGGTCAGCATTCTACCACTGAGCAGCATGCATCTGGCCTTGGCTTTATTGAGAAGTCTTTCAGTTGTAACTCAGTGACCAGGCCGTCTCTGTGTTCTCCTGCATCTGCCTCCCCAGTGCTAGAATTACCTGTGTTTGCCACAACACCCAAGCCACACGGGCAGGCTTAAAGGCAGTTCTATGTCCCTGGGCTATGTTGTATAACGCCTGGGGTTGGCTGCCTACATTTTCTATATTCTAGACCTATCATTAAATTCATGCCTATTTTCTTTCAGCATATATTTTATTCTTTACATTTAAAATTTTTATTTATGGACGTTTTAACAGGAAAAATGGAAGACTTTGCCCTTTGTTCACAAATGACTGAGAAAAATCATCTCTTTCCAACTATTTTCCCACTAAGTTTAAATGCTGTCTTTATCATATGTGTTCTCTGCTCTGTGGCACAGGGGCACAGCGGGTGTTTACAGTGCAGAGAAGAAAGCCACAATGCTAAGGACGCTTTAACCAGACCAGGGGGAGCCGCTTGAGCCCTGCCGCCACCACCAAAGGTTACTGCCTAATGGCTGCCCTCCCCTCAAAGATCGTTCTCTGAAATTTTACCATCCACATGTACAAAATGTTAAATCACAGTATCTTCCTTAAAGGAAGCAAACACCCTTGAAAAGGCTGAAAGGAAATCTGGTTATTTATTGACTGTATGGATATGTGGTTTCAAAGGTACAAATCTGAACAATTAAAGGTTAGTAGAGCTGTCCTCAGTAGTTCTGGCTGCCTTACCAATGCAATTGCTGCCATGTGCTACAGAAATTGTATCTAGGAGGGTAAGAATGTCCTTGTACTCATTGTAATTAGATCACTTTCTCCTCCAGAGGTAATATAACCATCTTTAAATATCTTTACTAGATTTATAAAATTATATGAAATGAAAAATCTAGATTTAAGAAAGGATAGAAATAGCAAGCCCTAAAACAACATCTAAAAAAACAATATTAATAAGCTTTCTAGATACTTACTAATCAAACAATGAACGTTATGGGAGTAGCGAGAATTATCTGGGATGGTGAAGCTGCCGTCACAGATAGCAACCTGACTCTCACCAAAAGGAAGAGCGAAGAAACAAAGTTTATACAGCAAACATCCCAGGGCCTGCAAAACAAAGGAATGGGAACATCATTAGTGCCCAGCAACCAACCACAGACCATCAAACAGCCAAGGCCGAGCTGGAACTGGACCTAAGGCCCAGAGCACAGCGCTCAGCACCACCAACGAGAAAACCAAAGCTGCACATGCCATTTCCAACAAGGCACGTCTTCCAAATTATTAACCAAGTTAAGATGTGCAATGTCTTTGAAAAGCCTTTAGTCCGATCTTTCTTTGCTGTGTCTATGCTCAGTTAGCTAAGCTGCTCTCTCTGTATTACGGGTAACGAAGAGAAAGGCTGGCTAGTTCCTTTTGGAGAAAACACTATGCTTGGTACTGTCCTCATTAGTACTGCCAACTGGACACAGCTACACCTGAGAAGATGTCGCCATCAGATGCCACAGGCAGTTTACAGAGGCATTTTCACAATTAGTGATTGATGTGGGAGGGCCCTGCCCACTGTGGGTGGGGACACCCTGGGGCTAGTGGTGGTGCCTGACATAAGAAAGCAGGCTGAGGCGCCATGGATAGAAAGCCAAGACGCAGCATTCCCCCAAGTCTCTGCTCCAGTTCCTGCCTCTAGATTCCTGCCCTGGCCGTCCTATCTGATGGACATATGAGCTGTAGGATAAAGCAAACCGTTTCCTCCACAAGGTGCGTTTGGTCACAGTGCCCAGCCCAGCAAAGTAACCCTAATGAAAGGAAGCTTAAGGCCGGTTTTAAACAAATGGTCTTAACACTCACTATAAAACATGACTTAAATCTGATGATTCACAATATAAGTAGGTTGTCCATCAAAGTTAAGGCAACCAACAGTAAGTTTTACCAGTCATTATTTCATAATTAGAGCAGCAAGATGAGTAAAGGTCTGTGCTAACAAGTCTGATAACGTGAGTCTGATGCCCAGGACTCTTGTGGTGGAAAGAGAAGTAGGGGCTTCGAATTGTTCTCTGGCCTCCACACATACACACAGGCATAAAATAAGTTAGGTGCAATAAAAAATTAACTCCCTGGGGTGGGAGAAATCATTCAACAATTCACATGTGCAGCTCTTCAGAAGACCTGAGTTCAGTTCCCATCACCCATGTCAGAAGCTCGCAACTGCCTCTAACTCCAGCTCCAGAAGTCTGATAGCTGTCCGTCCTCCATAGGTACTAGCGCACGAACACACACACACACACACACACACACACACACACACACACACACACACAATCTTTAAAATTAATTCTGCTTCTATAGACAATATTAAACATTTTTATATACTAATCTGTAGCATCAAATAAAAAAAAAAGAGCTGTGTCTGCTAAACCTCCATGGATTTATAAAATAAGCCTCACGGCGTCAGTTAAGTCACATAACTGACATGAAGGCAAAGCATTCTAAAGAACAATTTTTTCTAGAAAAGTAGCATAGGACATTTACAGCTAAGCTGCCACAGTTCAAACCTGTAACGCAATTTTTAAAAAGAAAGAAAGAAAAAAGGATTTTGGTTCACAAAAACTATCACTTTGTCGAAAGACAGCGCTTCAAGCCCCAGAGTAAGGAGCATCTCCAATTCTAACTAAGTTATCCAGCAGTTAGCACAGCTGCATCAGCATCATGGCTGACGCCAGCTAATTACCAGGTAAGCTTTCTGCTGTTACATTTCCCCGAATACCTGTTTCACCATCCACAGCTAACAAGCATTTCTATAATGTCTATGAATACGATAATACACAGAAACCTTTGTTAAGTACAATACTAATTTTAAAATGGTATTTTCAATTATAACACTCATGTAGTGAAATTTCAAAGCTCTTGAAATTCCAAACCTTTACTTGAAAATCAATATGCTATGCTATGACACTAACTAGAACTATCCAGTTGTTATGGTTAAAATGGTAATGATGGCTGTTTTTCTATGGGGAAGATACCATGAGAAACTGAGCATGAGAGTTCCATTCAGCGACTGTAAAAACACTAGTGAGGCATAGTGTCTGCATGAAATGACATCGTTCTACCATCTACCTACAATACAGACGAGACTGCTTTTCCGCCAGTCCTATCCTGCCAATCAAGTCTTGGCCATTTCCCTTGGTCTAGATTGAATGTGAGGGTCCACACATAACTTGGCAATGCCGGCTTACTTTATAAAAGGAGACGGACTGGGGGCTCTGAGGACGCAGTTCCGATGTTCAGTGCTTCCTAGGACACCACCCCGCCCCCAAAAAGGAATGGTGGAAAAGAGTCAAACATTGTGCACTGCATAGACACAGTAAGCTGCTCTTCAGTCAATACAATGCCAACTGTTTAAGAAATAAGGAGGATTGAGAAGGATGCATTTGAAGGGCATCATCATGCTCAATTTTCTTCATGAAAATTAATGTAGCATTTCTATTAGTCATTCTAGATGTCAGAATAAAAATAACATATAAGGAAAACTCTAGGGGGAAAAACCATTTTTGCCAAACTATAAAACATCGTATGAGTACTTCACCTGAACATTGTGATTCTTTTAACTGGTATATTTTCTTGAAACAGAACCAGCAAATTCAATTTTTCATCAAACTGAATGGACTCACACCTGAAATGCAGTGGTTTTCTGTCCCACTTGCACTAAGTGGGACAAACGTCAGACACTTGTCATGGATATGGAAACAGACACTACATTGACTTTTTTTCTTTTAAATATTCATGTGCTTATTTACACATCTACTAAACCGTACTTTAAAAGTGACAAATGAAGAACGATGTCATACTTTGCAATAAGATACTAGACAATAACTGTGTGCTTCAGGAAAACAAAAACAAGAGCACCCATGGGTCTCAAAGACGTAGTGAAGCTGCTTTGTGCAGCTGCTGTGTGGCTGAAAAGTTCAGGGGCTGTGGAGCTGGAAGGAGTCACAAAATTGGGCCAGGAAAGATCTCTACAATCACGTCCTGTAGTGGTTTCACTGTATAGACGAGTGTCCAACTTTCTCCGCACTCTGTATTACATATAATCAACACTTCTGTAAGCTATCAAATCAATCCAGTGACAATGCCAAGGACAGGAAATTTAACTGAATCATGGAGACTGGCACAATGTCAAAATAATTAAAATAAATTTTCTTTCAATTTGGTTTAATCTTACATAGTATAAAACTCAACTACCTTAATAATCACTGACCCAAAAAATGAAGAAATGAACAAATAAATAAATGGGTTGCAATAAGCAGATGAGGAGATCCCAAAGATCTGATTGCTTTGCCAGACCGTCCATCTCTTTCTTGGGTTTTCTGTGGCTTCCCAACACCCCCCCTGGGGGGTGCAGGAGGTGGGAGAGAATGCTAGGGGAACCGGCAAGCAGGTGGCCACTCGCTCACACTTACACTTGTGGAGCGGGCAAGGTGACTCAGGCAGGGAAGCTCTTACTGCTAACCCCGGAAACCTAAGTGGGATTCTTGGAATCCACAAGTTCTAAGGAGAAAAACAACCCCTAAAAGTTGTCCTGTGACTTCCACTCACACGTTGTGACATGTGGCCTTACACACAAAAGAGATATTTTTTTAATTAAATAAAACAAAACTATCTCATTTCTTTTGTAAGTTCTACAATTATTTTTTTAAATGTACCCTGATAATACGCTCACGCAAATACAACTAACGGTAACTGTTTAATGCATTCAGAGTTTAAGATAGTTTCTTCGACTACTAAATACAACACAAATGAATTTTACTTAGTTTGAAAGAGATATGAGATTCTAAACAGGTTTTATTTCTATACATTAATATTATCTATTAGTATAACTAAATCCAGATATATATATACTATATATAAGGACTTTGAATAAAGAAGAGTTAATGACATGTTTAGAATTATAAAAAGTTTACTTGGGTTAGTTTCTATTCAAAAAAATCATAAAATATTCCAGAAAGTCACAGTGTAATTGCTTAACAATTCTGTCCAGAATTTCTATATTGCTATCAACCAAGATTCTACTCAACCAAATCTGAAAAGTGTGAACGTTCACCTGTAATCAACCCCTAAAAATGACTGCGGTGGCAGCCACATTCCCTACAAGTGTCCCCTCTCTTCACCAAGGGCATCCTGTCTCCTGACTTAGAAGGTGAAGCATCCCCAGTGTTCTCCTGAGTAAGATGCTCCTGGCTGCAGGAAAGGACGCCTCGCACGGGAAGCAGAGCACGGGAGGCAGCTCTACTCAGACTCCACTATGACCGAGCACAGCCTTGAACCTTACCCAGATATCAGCCTTGGTGGTGATCGGTTTCCCTCCATAAAGGTTGATCATTTCTGGGGCTCTATATGACAGAGTCGTGTATCTGGCAGCAGGAATTAAACAAGGGAGATACATTCAAAAACAAAAAGACAGGTAAGATAGGCCCTCTCTAAAACACAACATAAAAGGCTTTTAGATTCAGAAATATATAGATATGATACTGTTTTTAAAGGCTTGTTAAAAATTTATCAAGAATTAAATAAAACTAAGTATCCATAAACACTTTTATTCAGGAACTGCAACAGTATCTCTAATTATATAAAAGCTAAATTTTCCTTATTAAAAAAACTGAAATGACAATCTATTGGAAATCATTTCTGTTGACTTATATGAAATAATTCAGTTAACTATAACAGCCTCCTTATCAAAATATTTTCATGTATTAAAAGTAAAACTGCATTCTCAAATTTTTTACTTCATCTCTTTCCTAAGGAGTTTGCTTTATAGATGTTAGTGCACCCAGTCACACACAGTAGTAAATGTTCTGAGTTTTTATAATTTTCTTAAGTTACCTTGTTACTGTACACATTAACACATTATACACATTATATACAATTCTAATATGAATACCAACCTAAGTTCTCTGGACTTGAAAGACACTGTAAATCAATATTCATTAGCAAAAAAAAAAAAAATCTAAATCTATTAGGAACAGAAAATTTTAACCAAGTAGTGCTCAAATCTCATAGCAGAAATCCTAAGAGTATGAACAGACAGCCTCTATCACAGCAAAATCCTTTTGTAGTGTTTACTTTACAAGAAGAACTAACCACAGCATCCTAACACCTTACTCTGCCCAAATCCCTCGTGCAGGTGGACATCTGAACGTGCTACGCAGAGGAACCAGAGCACGAGCTTCATGGCGGGAGAACTTTCACCATATCCCAGAACCAAGACCGGAGCTGGCCCTCAGTAAGCCTAGGAACTCAAGAATTGGACCATCAGCTCTTAGACCGAGCCACGCGGGCTGTGAACTCACAATCCGCTTACCTCACTATATTCCAATCGTCATAAAAATTTAACCAGGCCTAAATTATATCCCACAATGCAGTGAGCCTTAACCATATCCTACAATGCAACAACAAATTAAACATCTAGCAGATCAGAAATACTTAAGACCTCAGGCGGCCACCAGAAATACTCATCCACAAGATTTTTTAATTACATGAATTCCAAGAAGCCAACTTGCAATGTTTCTATTCTTGTGTTCTACAGGTCATGTATGTATGTTTACTGAGGATTTCTTCTTACAGAATCTAGTAAATCGTTCTAGGCTGTTTTCTGGGTAGAAATACATAGTCTATGGCACACATTACTATTATATATTGTGTATGTAACTGAATATACAAGTGGGTCAGACATCAGCTCTCTGAGCAGCTCCTCCTCCTGACTGAGAGCCTGTGATGAAAGGAGACTACCGAGAAGACCCTATTCTGACAGACTGCTGTCAGCCGTGTCACTTCAGGAAGTGCTCTAAGACAGTTTGTTCCATTTTCTAAAGCTAAACCCAGAAGTTAGGTTCTTACAAGTACTCTGCCAACCACTGAAAATACAATAGCAACATGAAGCTTGAGTGATATTTTTCCAGAAAGCTTTGCAATACATCCCTGAAAGCAAAATGACTTCATATGGTCTCAGCACTTACATTTTTTTATACAGTTTTTAGTACATGTAATACTCACACTCTTAACAATAGCTAACTTGCTTCGAGCAATTTACATTTTCAAAAGCACCCACTGTCCCAGTTCCGTAAAGACAAACACACTCTGCTGAATTCAAAAGTCACTTAAAGAAATGAAAAGGTAACTCGGTGGTTAAGGACACTTCTTGCTCTTTCAGAAGACCAGGGTTCAGTTCCCAGAACCAACATGGTGGCTCACGACCATCTATAACTCCAGTTCCAGGGGATCCAATGCCCTCTTCTGAGCTCCACGGGTACTACATACATACATACATACACACACACATACAAAACATTCAAATGCTTATCAAAATAAATCTTCTTAAATCACTTAAATTTCTCTTAATGGTTCTATTAGCCACCATAGCTTATTTTACATGGTCTGTTATTAATTGTACCACACAGACAAAAAACATTCATTGTATTTATTGACTGTCTATTAGATTATCTATTCATATATTAATCATTTTCATTTTGAAGGAATCTACAAATGGAATAATTAATGTACAAATGGAATGTATTAATGTAGCTAGCTACAGACTCGTTAGTCAAAATGCCTATGAGACAAAATGAAATAAAGATTAAAAACTTACTTTTTAATTTCTTCTTCTACTACATTAACTCCATCTTTTTGAGGATTGAGAAATTTATTAGTGGCACTGCCAAAGTCACAAAGCACGTAATTCCCAGCATCATTTAACAAAATATTTTCTACCTTAAGAAAAGAAAATCAATGATTACTATTTTCAAAGTGAAAGTTGTCTTGTTTTTTAACCTGTTGGGATCAGGTGCTAGGTACACATAAATGCAACACACACACCTACACATGTGTGCACGTGTACACACACACACGTATACAAACAGAAGACACCTAAGCCAGAAACAGATGAACCAGAGTAGTCAGTGGCACATTCCTAATGACCCCAGAACTCAGGAGGAACAAGCAGGAGGCCAGAAGGGTTTGTAACCCTTCTGCTCAACCCAACCTCCTAAATGCCCTCTCTGAAGGACAACGGGGAGCTGTCAAGATTTATCTCCATTTTTCTCCATCCCCAGACTTCAGTCCACCTGCAGTCAATGAGTAGTGGAAAAGATCTAAAATCTATTTCTAACTAACTTCTTTAGCTTGAATATCTATATGCAAACTGCTTGAAACCAGAAGTGTCATTGGCTTGGAATTATTTTTTATATTGGGGACCGAGTTCAAGAATAAGACAAAATTTATTCATAACTCATACCCTCTTTAAAAATTATGCCTGATAGTTCTATAAAACATTCTCACTGCAACCTGACGCATGTGGTCAGGTTCTTTACACTAACAGTATTACCATATTGTCTCAAACATTTTAAGAAAGTAGGCATTTTCAAATGTAGATTTTTCTGATCCAGCCTATACCATCATTTTTATTTAAAAATCCTGCAGTGAAAAACACAATCTTAAATTTACACTTTAAGTTGGAAATCAGCGTTCAAAGAACAAAGTGTGCCTACTCCAGGGCCTTGACTACACCACAGAGGTTCAAAGAGCCCCAGCTGCTGCTGACCAATCACTGCGTTTGCTGAACTGCTCCTACTCTGGTTACCTCACCCAGACAAACAGGGAAGGTGAGAGTCAAGACATGGAATTGTTAAAATAAAACACCTGAAGTACTCAGAACACAGTCTGGAATAGGTTAAGGACCAAATAAATTACTATTACTCTGGCAATGTCTTTTGTTTTTACTCTTATTTACATTACTAAAATGATAGTAACGTTTATTTTAGCTTTCATGACCATCAACAACCTATATTCTAAATGACACTTTATTTTTGTATAAGATATGAAATTATATTTAATCATTTAAAACAGGCATTCATTCACTTGTTTATTTACTAATCAATTAGTGAACCTCGGTGCTATGCACTGTTCAAGAACATAAATCTATCAAACACAAAACCAAACCAATGCCAAAGGCCCCAGGAACCTTACATCATATGAGAAAGGCTAGAAAATAAACACCAGGCACAATGTGTAAGCAAACTACACAGGGTCTTGGCAAGGGTACAGGAGCAGGGAAAGAAAGAAAAGACATTTTAAATTTGACGTGTAGAACAAGTGTTGCCCAGTTCTTACCTTCAGATCCCGGTGGATTATGGGAGTCTTACATTGATGCAACCGTGCGACTGCTTCACAGGTGTCACAGAAGATCTGTAGGACTTCAGACTCGGTAAAGCCTGTCTGCAGCTTCTTATTCATCTGGTTCACGACCTGCCCAGCTAAACAAGAAGTAGCTCTGAGGGCCTATTGCAAACAAAGCCGACACCCAAAATGCCTCTGTAGCACCAGCTATGACTCTAACTCCCATGAAGCTCCCTGTGCCTACTGCACTGGCTCGTGACACACTTTCCTACATCACATCTCTGAGATCAGAACACTGAAAAGACAGTGTCTTGCTAAAACTATTTGCCATTTTTAAGATTAAGCCACTTCTGAAATTGCAGGTCTCCTTATGAAAATGATGTATTTATTTGAAGCAATAGCCATTCAACACTGTTTTGTACTGGATAAAGTGTGAAAAACAAAAATATGATATATAGTGTTTCAAGGGAAAAATAATGACACAAATATGATTATAAGTTATAGCACTGCATAGTGAGAATATGTGAGAGCTCACCTGGAGAATTTGGGTTTAGGTTGGGGCAAGGAAGGAAGAGGGAAGACTGAACAACATAGGCTTCTCTTATCTCTGTGAGAGTCATGTGGACACAGAAAAATAATGGAGACCATGTGGGTAATGATGAGCTTTATGTACAAACATCTCCTGACAACAACTCCTCTTAAAGAACCAGTGCCGATACGGCCAAGGAAGCCCATAGAGGGTGGGGAGTGCCTGACAGCCGCACCTCAGATTTTATCTAAAAGGCCAAAGAGAACTCCTGACCTGATGCTTGAAAATATAGCCTTGACTACAGGACAAAGGGACCTGAGGAATTAAGCCACTAATGCTTTATTCCTATTAAGAAATAAGAGGTCTGGGAGAGAAATAATCAGCAACCTTGCCCGGCTGTAGGTCACGCATGCTGTGGACCTACCAGACAAGCCTTGCTGTCTGGTGCCACAGCAGCCTGACAGTTGGAGATAACAATTGCTTCTGCTTGGATTGGAAGAAGGAATTTACCCCTGTCACTGCCAGGCTGAACTTACACTCATGATCCTCCTCACCTCAGCCTCTTCAGCATATCCAACCGCATGAGCTCCCACAACAGCCATATTCTTCCTACTATAAACCTAGTCAAAGACTCATGGCTTGGGAGATGACAGACCCAGGTGGAGAGGGTGCTAATAGTGTTTCTTACTAAGTGGACATGCTGTCAAACTCCCTTTTTAAAAAAGAATTAATTATGTATACCATGTTCTGCTTGCATGTATGCCTGTAGGTCAGAAGAGGACACCAGGATCTCATTATAGATGGTTATGAGCCACCATGCGGTTGCTGGGACTTGAACTTGGGGCCTGTCGAAGAACAGTCATTGCTCTTAACCTCTGAGCCATCTCGCCAGCCCTTAAACTGCCCCTTTTAAACATTTATGCTCAGACACAGAGACAGTGCTCTTCTCAACCTTGGTCAGAGAAGTTTCTCACCCAAGTACACACGTGTACACACACACACACACTCACTCATTCACTCACTCACATCCAACTGAGGGAGGGACAGAGCACAGGTGCTTGTGTGGGCATCCACTCTTTCTATCACTATGAGAAAAGCCCACCCCAGGAGAACCTACTAGAGCCAATAAGAGCATGAGCGATATAAAGTATAACTACCCCCAACCAGTCACTGCTACCAAACAGACGTGAACAAGCTTTGACAAAGTCAGCACCCCCACCCTGCCCGGCTCCACCCACAGCTGCTGACTGACAGATGGACAAGCAATAATTAGCAACTGCTTCTTCATGCTACTGACTCAAGTGTTTTACTATTAAGTACAGATACAAGTTAGAGAAATTAATACAAAGCTCTTCCAAAGCAAACTTAGAAAGTTACACATTGCCATAATTTGTTCCTAAGTTATTCATAAAACAATAGAAATATACTCTAATAACCAGTGAGATCCAGAAGTTGGCAAAACACATTATCTCTTTAAATCAGTAGCTCTCAACCTTCCTAATGCTGCTACCCCTGTCCATAAAGTTATTTGCACTGCTACTTTATAAGTGTAATTTTTCTACTGTTGTGAATGATATTTTTGATGAGCAGGATATCTGGTATGTGACCCTGTGAAAGGGGCATTGAAAATCAGAAGGGGTCCAGCCCACAGGCTAAGAACCCTGCTTCACCTGTGAACTAGCAAGGTAAGTAGTTACCAAACCATGAATTCAGACGCAAAGGCTACTAACAGAAGATGTCTGTCAGCATTGTAGACTATAGAGCAAGTAATGTGCTGGGCACAGCCACCCATTCTTCTGCCCTCCCTGCACAGCAGTGTGTCTGACTGTGTGTATTACACTGCCTCCTCATCCTACCTACAACTGACTTCCATGAATGAAGTGGAGGAGAGAATTCATTCTCCCACCCCCTGCTCCTCCAACGCACCCCTCCCCCATGGAAGAGTCACATCAGAGAAGAAACTGTGAATACTCGGCTCAGGCCTCTGCATTCCTCCTGCTAAGATAAAAACCGCCAACCCAGAGGGGATGCCATCTTCTGTGACACACACAGAACTTCCCACATGAGACACAACAGAGGAACAAAGCAGAGGAATCGGAGGAACATCAGAACAAAGGGCAAAACATTTTAAATACAATTTTAATTTTAAAAAGCTTAAAAAATAAAATGAGAGCAACTGTAAAACTACATGAAATAAGAAAGAATCACTCAAAATTAAAATAATAGAGCAAAAGTACAACATTCTATAGAAAACCTGAAGCACACTTAAGGAAGCTTCCAAAAGACGCAGAAATGAGAAAGAAATGAAAAGAAAATCAAATGACTAATCACCGCAGGAAGACAAGCATCCATTTTAAATGAGAGCACAAGCATGCAAGAGAAAAAGCAGGTGTCCTAGAGAAAGCTGCGTGAAGTGTCCCCGCTGTGAGACCCAGAACAATGGAGATAACCAGAAAGCTGCGTGCTGAGTCTATGCAGAAATAAGCCTCATCGACAAATGAATGCTCACACTTCATGGAGAGAAAAGAGCGACACCATCACAATTCTCCACCAGCACTTCTTCTGTTAGCTCCCCAAACCGATGGTCAGATGTGGCACAAAATACAGACATGCTCGTCTATGGCCATCCCCTGCCCCAACCTCCTCTGACCTCAGAAGCTAAACAGTGTCAGCACTGGTCAATATGTGAAAGGCAAAGTGAAGACATGCTTACTAACTCAAGCCTCAAAGCCATCCCCACCCATAAACTTATCAAAAATCTAAGGAAAAGTTCACTAGTCCCAGAGACCAGAGACTCCTCTGCTCAGCGGCAACGCACTCATAGGCATGCAATCACTAACACCTAACCAGGGGGAGGGGGAGATGAGAGCGGGGAGTCCGAGATGGCAGGAAAGCATCCCAAGGGACAGCTAAATCCTGCTTCAAATTGAACAGTGAACCAAGTCTCCCCGAGGAGCGTTTCTGAGAAAGGGAGGGAAATTAAACTCACAAGTGTTACAGCTTCCCTCACAGACTTGAGTTTCTCCTGAGGAAGATGGGCTAAATTAATAATACACTTGAAGAAATTAGGCAAGGGAAAAGTTGAGCAATTATTAACTCCAAGAAAATCAACTGTACAAGAAAGAAAATATAATTATACATGTTACCCCTGAATGGTAAGCAAAATAATAAAAAAACTGACTTGGTCCCAAAGTAAGCATATCAACACTGGGAGTAAATTCCTAACCTGCCTTGGAGACAGTGTCACAAAACCAGACAGAGCACTGGCTGTTTGCCTTACGAGAACATGCTCCTACCAGAATCCATACTGCCCTAGCTGCCTAAGTTCCTTCACGTTCATGTTTCCAATGCTCACCAAGAACACCAACTCCCACTTACAAGGCTCAGAAATACAGGGGGGAACCTGAGAAGGAACATCTATGCATATTTAGGAGAGAAGGCATCAGCAGGCAGCTCAGCCGACCCAGGGCTGAACAGAAGAACTACTGGGCGTCTGTCTTTTCCTCCTGCTAATGTTCCTGCTGCTGTTGGTTGGTTGGTTGGTTGGTTGGTTGGTTGGTTGGTTGGTTGGTTTTGTGTTCTAAGAGTCTATGTAGCCCTGACTGGCCTAGAACTCTCTATTGACCAGGCTGACCTCGAACTCACAGCCTCTGCCTCCCTAGTGCAAGGATTAAATACCTGTGGTACCACACTAGCTATTGGGTTTTTTGAACCATACACATAACTTACCTTCCTTTACTTTAAGATTTATTTTTAAGAGCACTTTGACTTCAGGGGTGTGGGTGTGTGTGTGTGTGTGTGTGTGTGTGTGTGTGTGTGTGTGTGTGTGTGTGTATGCATATATGTATACATATACATGCACCACATGTATTCCTGGTGCCCATGCAGGCCCTAAGAGGGAGTCATAGTCCCTGAAACTGGAGCTGTAGGCAGTTATAAGCCAGCACATAGTGGCTGGAACTGAACCTGGGACCTCTGCAAGCCCAGTCAGTGCTCTTAACCACTAAGCTCTCTCTAAAGAAATCATTTTTTATTCTAAAATTCCTGTGACACAAACCTTGCTGATTCAAACATCGGGAAAATATTTCTTTTCAAAAACCAAAGTAAGTGACATTGTGTTTATAGGAAATAGACTGAGAGCCCCCTCTGCCTCCTCCTCCTCCTCTCCCTCCTCTTCTTCCTCTTCTTCCTCCTCTTCTTCTTCCTCCTCTTCTTCTTCCTCCTCCTCCTCCTCCTCCCACATATGAAGGGTAGAAGTCAGAGGTAGCTGGCATGTGCCATTACTGTTAAGGCATGTTGTGCAAGTTAACATTTGTCTTAAATACCATGCTAGGTCTAAATAAATATGGTTTCCTATTTTCTGACACAAATGAATAAAAAACATTAAGATTATGTATTAAAATGCAGGTTCTATGGAACTGGAGAGATGGCTCAGTGGTTAAGAGCACTGGTTGCTTTTCTAAAAGACCCAGGTTAAATTCCCAGGACCCTCATGGCAGTTCACAACTGTCTATAACTCCAGCTCCAGGAGAGTCAACACCCTCACACAGACAAAACATCAATGCACATAAAATAAAAATTTAAAAATCACTTTTTTAAAAAACGCAGGCTCTATAACTTGAAAGAAGAATCAGGAGTTCAAGGTATATGAGCTATATGAAGTGCTGTCTCAGAGAGAACACCCAAGGGTGACAGGGGTGACAGCGCAGTAGGGAAAGGTGTACCTATGATCCCAACGCTGCAGAGTAGAAACAGGTAGAGAGCCTCAGGGCCCATGGCCAGCAAGCCTAGCCTACCTACTGAGCTCCACATCAACTGAGATACCCTGTCTCAAAAACCAGCAGTGTAAGCACTATGGCTAAGAGTGGCTGTCGGTAAAAGGCACTTGCTACCCAGCCTGAAGACCTGAGTGTGATCCCCAAGACCCACACAGTGGCAGGAGAGAACGACTCACAAGTGGTCTTGTGACCTACAATGATGTTGTTTCTGAGTGCCTTCATTCAAACTCAAGCACACACATGCACACAAAGAAATATAATACAAGCATTTTTAAATTGCCTATGGGTACACCCACACAGATACACATTCACACTAAGGAAACTAGCATGGGCCGCCTAAATGTAACAAATTTAATATGTACACAGTGCATCTTGAAACACTAATTCTTGGTTGGATTACAAAAGAATTCAACAGACAACTACGAGTATAACTTCACTAGCTTAGATTTCTTGTTTTGAACCCAATTATCATTTTGTTTAACTCTCCATTTGCAGGCTCTTGTCATAATTATAAATTATCACTAGACTTTAAATAAGTTTTAACAGCATGTGTAATTAAGTCATTAAAGCTGGAATTGCAATGAAGCATCCAGAACAGGTAGCGCTGCCCTGGGAGACGCCTCGGACCTCATGCTCTATGGAAAGGGATGTCCTTTTTAGTACATACAAATGAAGACAGATACTTACCTCGACAATATTCCATTAGGATGAGCACTTCCCATACATTATCACTAATTGAATTGACAGCACAGTCCAAATAACCAACAATATTTTTGTGGCCAGATAGCTCTTTCTGTGAGAAAGAAATAAAATCTTTAAAATTAGAAAATACAAATCTTAAACTTCTAAGAGTAATGGTTGTAAGTCTAAATTAGTAGATTAATAAATTTCTAAAAGCAGGAATAAAGTATGAGAATACAGAATTCCAGTCAGTGATTTCTATGGCGTCATTGAAAACTCAATACATATGTGACATCACTAAGATGAATAACCAATGACCATTTGTTTGTAAGTTCATCCAGGAAAGTAATGAAAGCAATAACCTTCCAAGAGCTGGTGACATGGCTCAGCCAGTGGAGACACTGATCACCAAGCCCGAGGACCTGAGTTCAAGCCCCAGGACCGACATGGTGAAGGGCAAAAGCAAGCCCCACAGCTGCCCTGCTGTCTGCTCATGCTGCCCCCACATACCCACACAAAATAAACAAGTATAAGCTAGAACTAATCTACCAAAGTAAGTGTGGAACACAGTTCTCTGAAATTCAAGAATAAACTATGAGAATTCTAATAATACTTATCTAAAAAATAATAATAAAGCAATTGCTGGGAGGCAGAGGCAGACAGATCTCTGTGAGTTCAAGGCCAGCCTTCTCTTACAGAGAGAATTCTAGGACAGCCAAGGCTACACAGAGAAACACTATCTTGAAAACCAAATAAATACAAAATAAAGTAAGAATAAACCCTAGGAATTAAGCTCTAATGTTAATGAACAAGTTTCATGTTTTCCTAAATATCACAGTTTATGGAGAACTCTTCACTAAAACTAAAACAGGAACAAGTGGTCAAAAACATTTGTGAAAAGGAACTCAGAGATTAAAGAAAATGTTAGTGCTGTGTTCAAGGAAATAACAAAACGGAAAGTCTAACAACGAAGTTTCCTCCTGGTACAAAGTCATCATCGGCATCCTGCGGCTACTGAGAGGGTTGGAGACCACGCAGTGGTCAGTGCTGCTTAGCATGGATGACTTCCTACAACTATTATCATTCTTAGTAGACCGAGTTTCAACTGTACAAAATAGTTTGTAGTCAGAACTACTATATGCAAAACACATTAAATCATACAGTGGGCAGTGGGTGGTCCAACAGCAGCTGAAGACCACTGCTGCAAAGGTCTGTTCTCCCCACAGTGCCTAGTAGCTTAAAGGCAAAGACTTGCCTGGAGCCGCTGCTAGTACCCTCTCCTTGTCTCAGAAGTATACTAACTCTCCTGAGTAAAGGGTGTGGCTCGGTAGAGAGAATCTCTTACAAGCATCCCCTGCCAATAAAAAAAAAGCAGATGGCAGACGAGTTGAGACAGGAAACAGAATGTGGGACAGTGGCAGGAAGAAAGAGGATTCTGGGAAATAGTGAGAGGCATGCAGACCTGCCTGGGAAAGCTGAGGAGACGGACATAACCAGCATGTAGCAGGACTCAGGGGACAACAAAGGAGATCTGGGCTGGAATGCCACAGGTAAACAGACTTGTACACAGCAGTAAAGTATCTAGGCTCACATCAGGGAACACAATGTAGGCTTCCCCATTATCGTGAAGCAGTTCTTTTTAACCTGCTTGCTAATATCTTTATCTTTAAAATGTCTCAAAACCTAGTCTCTAAACTAGCTAAGAGGCAGAACCAACTGGAATTCAGAAAACCAGATCACATAAATACACGTATTTGAAAGTGTTGATAAAGAGGTTGATATAAATGAAACCCCTTAGCAGTGAGATCCATGGGACTGGCATTAACTAAAGCTGTCTGTCAGTGAGGACTGCTGGGAAGAACATGTGGTTCCATTGGTACACAACACTCTAGCTGCTTCTCAAACATTTACAGAAGAACCTAGGCATATAAGCGAAGGTGAGAAACATGCACATGCACACAGCAGCAGCCAGTCACACACATGCACATGCACACAGCAGCAGCCAGTCACACACATGCACATGTACACAGTGGTAGCTAGTCACAGCAGCCAATAAAGTATAAGCGGCCCAGATGTCTATCAACTTTTCTATAGGACCAGATAAACTGGGATGTTGACAATATAGCATGTGGTGACAGAAAGGAATTAAGTACTGAGGAACACTACAATGTCTACGAACCTCACAGGCACTGAGGTAAGAAAAAAACCCATTGGACAGCCCCAGTTATCAGAAACGTTAAGAGCAGAAGTCTCAAGCAGACAGGGTGCTCTCTAGGGGCCGAATGACGAGCCCATGCAATGAGCGAGAGAGTCGGCAGGTTCTTTAGGGGTGTATGCAGGGAAGAACCGAGAATGAGAGGGGAGAGAAATGAGAACTAGAAGTAAGGTTCCAAGAGCAATGAGGTTCTTAGTAGTCTACTAAGACGTTTACTGTACTAGTATTTGGTAAGAGCTTCCCTTAATGACCAACAACTGAAAAGTTCACAGGAAAATCAAGTAAGAGCAGGACTGTTAAAATGAAAAAAAAAAAAAAAACCCACAAAGTGTTGTCTGTGGGTATAAACACAAGACGAATGTACAGAGTGTGGACAGCAAATACAGTCACCAACTTCAGGACAGGAGTCTCTTCTGCATGAGAAAAACAGTGCCTAGACCAGTTGAGCAAGAAAACAGAGAAGGATTCATTGTATCTGGAAGACTGTATTTCTTAAAGTGTTGGGGAGGTGAACCTGCTGTGTATTACATAATTCTAGCCTCCCAGTACCACCCAGGGCAGTCCAGGAAAGGCCGACCTGAGCATCTAGGCTCACATGTAGCCAGACACAATCAACTGCCAATTTCCAAGTAATAGTTTAACTGGATGACCTTTCAAGTTTTTCACGTGTGTATAAACGGATACATAACTTGCCTTAAAAACTGGGAATGCTATAGTATAAAACAAAAAGAAAAGGATCCAAATATCTAAAGCAAACTTACTCTCACTTACCATAATTGTGATTTCCCTTTTACAGATGTTGAGGTCAGGTGTGTTATTGACGTACATTCGCTTCAGTGCGCATCGGATCCCACTGTGAGTCCGCACCAGGAAAACAGTGGAGAAGCCGCCTGTGAGAGGAAGCCCAATCGATTTAAAACAATCAGAAACTACTGTCAAAATTATATACTATAATTTTACTGGGTGTGGTGGCATACACCAGCCTTTGGGATGCAGAGAAAAATGAATCTCTTGTCAATTCAAGGCCAGACTACATAAGGATATTTTTTAAATCACACACACACACACACACACACACACACACACACACACACACACACACACACATTTTGGAGCTAAATAACAGAGGGAAATTATCAAAGACTATATTCAAGACAAAAATAAGCATGGTAAGCAGCTTATTGCTTGAGAGCCGATCGCTGGCCTCCTGCGTCAGTGAGGAGAAGTCCTTACAGAGCCTCATGCTTCTCAAACAAATCTGCTTCTCTTTCAAAGGGCAATACTAAAGCTTGCCTTTTCACAGAGACGCCTGTGACTCTGTGCACACAAATGTCCTCACATACGTTGCTACAATACTATCACCCGCCCATCTTGATGACAAGGCAGCGACTATACATAACACTCAGTACAGCTAAGAATGACCGTCGGCCTCTCCAGCAAGGGCAGGGGGAGCTTACTGTATGCCAATCATGGGATCTAAGTTGCTTATCAGCAACTGACGCTAGGGCTGGGTCCTCACCAGCTCTAACTCCTGAGAACAAGGTAGAGTCTCCAGGATGGCAGGGAAGGAGTCCCTGCCCAGATGACAGTGGGTGGTGATGAAGACCCTGCTCTTCTGCTCTTCGTTCCTGCCTCTTTTCTGCTTAGACATGATGTAGATCGTCTGTGACCATGGTGATTGGAAAGAAAATGCCTCAGGACAGACAGGTGGACCACTGAATTAGCCAACCTCCCTCCAGAACTCAAGTGAGACAGTAAATGCCTGCTTTACCCACACCAGTCATTGACGCGTTCTCTTTCCTGCATCTGAGAAAGTACTTCACTTGAAGTTCATAGATAGTGCTATTAAAAAATCAATTATTTTTATCAAATCTAAGATAAGAGTCTCACATTAATTTTTAAGATTCATTTCTGGTATAGAACATTCTGAAACATGTTTTTCTTACAAGCATATCAATTTTGTTAGTACTATAAAGGTGTGATTGTTAAACTTGTCTACCACTGGAAAATATGAGACACTGTAGATGCTTTCAAAATGCACAAGAACCAGCAAAAGATCCAAATCTGACAGGAGAATAATCGTACACTGGTGGAAGTACGTGTGACAATCAAAGTGACTGTCCTCTTTACTAACCCAGAGTCCCCTCCCTTCTTAGGTCTATACTCCAGAGGACAACCTCACTTTCTCAGGGCTCTTGTGTGAAAAAACTGCACATGACACTGAACTGTGGTGTTCCCGCCACCCTCCCCATCTCCTGCTATTCATTCTCTCTCTCTCTCTCTCTCTCTCTCTCTCTCTCTCTCTCTCGCACGCACGCACGCACGCACGCACGCACACACACACACACACACACACACACAGAGGATCATACAATCAAATGATGGTAAGCTTTGGTAGATAATTCTACCGAGGTTTTATAAGTTATTATACAAATACATGTGTTTTTGTTTGTTTGCTTGTTCTAAGGAGTATTTCATGCATGTATGAGCTCCATTGGTAGAAGGACAGACCATGGTGAACACTGTAAGTTGCAACATATGCTGCAGTGAAAACAGGCTGATTTAAAAGCAGACTGAGAGTTGCAAAGGCGGCATCTGACACACTGAGGTGATAGAGGCTTGGAATTGAGTATGATGTAATCAAGTTGGACAGGTGAGAAGAGGCCAGGGCTCTGGGCCACTGACAGCCGGACAGATGGCCACCACAAAGCCTTAGAGGAACAAAAGACACAAGCTAGCTTTTTGTCAAGTTGACACAAGCTACAGTCATTGAGAAAATGTCTCCATAAGATCAGGCTGTGGGTAGGCCTGTAGGCATTTTCTTAACTAGTGACTGATGGGGGAGGGCCCTGCCCAAGTGTGGGTGATGCCATCCCTGGGCTGCTGGTCCTGGGTTCTATGAGAAAGTAAGCTGCACAAATCGTGAGGAGCAAGCCATAAGCAGTACCCCTTCATGGCCTCTGCATCAGCTCCTGTCTCCAAGGTTCCTGCTGTTTGAGTCCCTGTCCTGACTTCCATCAGTGATGGATTAAGTTGTGCAAACTTAACTTAAAGCCCTTCCTACCTGAGCTGCTTTGTTCATGGTGCTCCATCTCCATGTGTCTCCGTCAGGGTTTCTATCCTGCACAAACACCACGACCAAGAAGCAAGGTGGGAGGAAAGGTTTATTCAGCTTACACTTCCACACTGCTGTTCATCACCAAAGGAAGTCAGAACTGGAACTCAAGCAGGGCAGGAAGCAGGAGCTGATGCAGAGGCCATGGAGGGATGTCACTTACTGGTTTGCTTCCCCTGGCTTGCTCAGCTTGCTTTCTTATAGAACCCAGGACCACCAGCCCAGGGACGGCACCACCCACAATGGGCCCTCCCACCCTTGATCACCAGCCTTACAGCTGGGCCTCATGAAGGCATTTCCTCAACTGAGGCTCCTTTCTCTGTGGTAACTCCAGCTGTGTCAAGTTGACACACAGAACCAGCCAGTACACCATGGTAACTCCAGCTGAGACAGTGTCCTTCTTCTCTTCTGAGTTCTAAGGCAGCCACCCATAGCAGACAGAACTCTAAGCAAAGACCTTCTACCAAGAAGCTTCCACCTAAGAGACCACTTTAGACCACTGCCTCTAGACAAGGAGCTAAATGTAGAGTGACCAAGAGAACCGCAACTACAGCTGGTAACTGTGGGAGGCAACCTCCACTGTGAAGGAGCTACCCCTAGTTACACCAGTGAGAGAACACAGAAACAGTCTAACTCCCAACCGCGAGATACAAAGCTGTAAGTCGAAATGTTGCCCAAGTGATTAACAGCGGGAGCAAAGGTGAGAAACAGTAGAGCCTGAGTCAGAGAAGGACAAAGCAGCTTCAGCCACCCCTAACTGGGCAGAGAACACAGAACAATGCACGGTTATCTCCCTATCTCCCTGACTGGGCTTAGAAAAGAGACACACAGGGCGTATGTATGGTCCTCCATTGCTCCAGTCCCTACTAGCGCAACTCAGCTGGCCTCCACTTTTGTCCAGTTTTCCTACAAACACCTTAGACAGAGCGCTTCAGTGGCTTTCTCCTGCCTTGGGAACTGCTCATTCTCTCTCTCTTCCTTAGCTCCTCACTATGTCTCCATTTCTCTAGTTGTCTAAACAAAGCTTGCTTCCACTTTGCATATTCTCACCAGGCTGGCATTTTTAATTTTCATTGGCATAATACAACATGGAGCCACTACCTCAGGAAGACCTTTGGTGACCATTGAGAATCCAGCACCACACGACCATGGTTCAAGCAGAACTGGGCAAAGGGTCCATCATACTGAAAAGCCCTGAACCATAATGTATGCATGGGTCAGCCTCTTCTCCAGCCACCATTAACAAAATGATACCCCTGTAGCTGCAACAGCACCAGCACCTACCCAGCCACCCTGCAGGACCCAACTCGGAGTTACTCTGTGTGCCATGCCATGCACATAATGGTTTAATCCGCCACAGAACAAAAGCCATCCAGATGACCTGTTTCTTGGGCAGTGTGGTTATTTGTTTTATTTCTGATTATGTTGCATTACATGCCCTCCTGTTGCTGTACAGCTTTCTGGGATAGCTTAGTTCTGCTGACTGGTTTGGATTCTGTTTGTTTCTTAGTACTGGGAAGTGAAATACAACACTATTAAAAGGGCTGGAACTTTCGTTTCTACAGAAAAGTTTCCCAAGCCAAGTCAGTAAAAGGAAAACACACTTCAAATTCAATGCTTTCAACAACATGCTAAAAGGTCTCGCAGAAACTTCTAGCTGCAAGCAACGAAGCCAGTTTTGTGTCACCCTCAGGAGATCTCCGCAGCACTGAAAGTGTTGCCAACTTGACAGGAAGCCTCTCAGTTTGCGATTTCTCTCTGGAAGCCACCAGCCCTAACATTAACCATCCTTACCTCAGAGTGTGGCCTCTTCCATGGCTCAACTGCATGACCCTGGTATCTCTTCCTAGGACTTTCCTCTCCTCTCAATCAGTAGGGGGCGTTACAGAATTTCTCCTCAATGTAAAAACAAATATTTTCTCCTGGTTCTTTGTTCCACTTGGTCCACAAACTGGGTTTGCAAATGAAAACGCTGTGTACTACGTCTACGAACGTAAGGGAACAATAGCAAGAGAGAAGGACGAGCACCCATTGCCTCCAGAGGCACTGTGGTGTTACACGTTAGGAGTTGGGCTGCTTGTTGAACATAATGGCCCTAAGCTGGGGTACAGTACAGTGGGAGAGCTGTACTGACGCTGGCACCTTTAAGACGCTTGCATATCATGTTTAAACATTAGTGAGATTTAAACTTGCTCAATGATTGCTTGACCACAAACATCTTAGAGAATATCACTTCTGGACAAGAAAGCTGTTTCGGCAACATTTGCTCTGAGCAATTCCATTCACGTCTAACAGATCCACCCACAGTTGGGATAAGGCCCACAGCATTACCCTCATGTTAAACAACAAATTATGTTCCAGTGACTACTGCCTTGATTACAAATTATTAAACTGAAAAGGAGTCATGGAAAGCCAAAAACATGGAAGTCAGTACAAGATATCAGAAGTGTGCAATATAGTCATACTACATAAATACTGGCATGTTCATACAGTTAGACTTCCTTATTCTTTGCATGAATTTTAGTTCTCACCACTTCTGTTTGCACCACACAGTACAGTTGGTACCATTTATTAACACAGCATTTCACTGGGTATTAAACACGAAGCAGGTTGCAAGCAAAATGAAAAGGCTTTGAATTGCTATTGCTGCTCAGTTTTCCCACAAAGGAAAGGGGGCATTTCCTGAATCCCTGGTTAAAACTAGCATTTGTTAATTTCTTTGACATTCTCTATCTATATACAAAAATGTTCTAAGAAGTCCTCATTTAAATGTACCCACATGTTGTGAAGGGAAGATGGTAGAATGCTCTGTGGTTGGTTGCATCTAGATAGGGGAATGAGGCTACGCCTGTAGCACTTGTCAACCTTTCTATATGCTTTGAGGTTTCTACCATTGAGCTGCATCCGTAGCCTTGTACTGAGACAGCATTTCACTGCGTAGTCCAAGCCGGCCACAAATCCCAAGTGCTGGGATTACTGGTGCAAAATCTTCCTTCCAATTCTACCAGCCCTGAGGCTCTTGCTTAGTCCATCCTTCCCCACTTACGCTGGGGAATGAGTGCCTGGTCTACTCCTCTCCGAGAGTTTGCCCCCTGCCACCCAATCTCACCACTGCCGCTGAGCAGTTTTCCTGACAACCACGACTGCAGACTATACACTAGAGACTTTCCCACAGGGACCATCAGTCTCGAGTGACAGAGAATGTTTAAGGTAGCCTAGCAACCTTCAGCTCCAGCATCCCAACACATGAAACGCTGCATGTTTATCAAAGACTTGGCCATGGGTGAGGATTCCTATGAAATGTATCGGGAGAGAGAAAAGTGGGGAGAGAGGATAACCTCCCAAGTGATCTTTTTCCTTCCCTGTACATTTTATCAGCAAAATAGAGGAAGGATTCAACTACCAGCGACTCCTAGCTCCAACCAGTGCCAAGAAAAAATGATGTGACTTTGAAGTCGTGTTTGAGATAAGAAGGAAAGGCACTTGCGTGAGTCCATGTGATCTGAGGCACAGGAAAGTTCTTCCTCCCATTGACTGCTTATCTCTGGTACAACAGAGCCCTAGGTTAAGTCAGCAAATCCAAGGCTTTCCCCTAAAAGTGCGACTCTTTCTAATGAGGAATGATTACCAACTTACATTCTTGCCAAAGCTGTTGTTATCAGTAAGTAGAATGAATCAGAATTGAGGGGGAAGACATATTTTATTTCATTCCTGTAACATCACACAGCATTTAACGTATTTCCACTTTATAGATAACAAAGAGACCAAAGGAGGCAGACAGCTAGTCTAACAAGATGGAGCCCTATATTTTATTCCCCTATAAATTTCAGGTTCTAATGATTTTTCCAGACCACACCTATCCATTTGGGAATATGCCAAACAATTAGCAATAATCGTGCCTCAGATAAACCTCATTGGCTACGATACTGCTACTGTGCAAAGCTGGAATATGCCAAACAAAATGTATAATCACAAACAAAAGGACCTAGAAATAATAGTACAGAAGAACAAAACAAATGAAGAAATCAAAAAAAGAAAACTGTCCTCCTCAAATTCTTCTCAAGAAATTTTGACTTGATACTTTATGAATAAAAGACAAACCATGTTTAAACTGGATGTTGTAAAGCCTTTAAAAAAGAAGAAAGCCCTGGTACCCAGGTGTGCCTGTAATCCAACAACTTGAGAAATAAAGGCAAGTGGACCAGGCACTTGGTCATCTCAGCTACAGAATTAGTTCAAGGCCAGCCGGGCCACAAGACACCCCCACCTCCCTCCCTCCCTCTCTCTCTCTCTCTCTCTCTCTCTCTCTCTCTCTCTCTCTCTCCCTCCCTCCCTCCCTCCCTCCCCCCTCTCTCTCTCTCTCCCTCTCTCTCTCTCTCTCTCTCTCTCTCTCTCTCATACACACACACACACACACACACACACACACACACAACTATGTAACAAGGAACTATGAAAATAAGTATACACAATGAACAACTTCAAATTAAAATAATATTCAAAAGTGTCTTAGGTTGTACTACTTCAGCTGCAATCAGATTGTTCAATCTCTCTGGAATTTTATACCTAGAGACCATTGTTCCCATCAGCCTGCAGGTGGACCCTTTCCCCAGGGCACACACACCATTGTTCATCTTGACCACTGCCGCTCCCTAAAACTCCCGTGTGCTGTCCAATTTATGCTTAAATTGTGTGTGCTGCAGGCGTCTGAGTCTGTGACCCTTACAAATGTACTAACACAAACTCACCAAGCACGGTATTCACTTGGGTAACAGTTGAGATCTCTCCTCTCTAACGAATTCCATTATTGAAAACAAGGACACCCCGATTACTATGATACTAGCGACACCAATCATCTTGACTGACACCAAATAATCTGTGACTGAATAACTTAATATTGATCAATCCTTTAGCTGGGAAGTAGTTCTAGTTAATCTCTGAGTCCTCATTCCTTGATGTTGACTATATCCTATTAGAGAGTACAAATTACAGAAACTGAACACAAGTTCATTACCATAAGCCATGTTTAACATTAATAATACCAAGCTATTTAACAGCTTTCTGGTTCCTCCCTAGAAAAAGTACTTTCAATATGACAATTGTTGATATTATTTCAAATACAAAAAGTTTTTCCTTTCATCCTGGAAGCAAAAATGCCCTCGGTGGTCAAAATGATGTAGGTCACATACTTTGTGGGATTTTTCAGTATGAGGCCACTTAATATGCTTTCTCGTGATCATCACAGTTAATTCTTAAACCCTGTTTTCAAGCTCAACTTCATTGCTCCGCTTGTTTCCAATAGATATTAGAAGCAATCTTACTCCAGTCACTGTAGATTCCAGCTCAATAGTTAGAATGAACTCGGGCTACAGAGCAGCAGGGCCTGCAGTCCGCAATGTTTAACACAAGTCAAGACACTGTTAAAATCGAGGGCTCAGAATATCCCCACACAAACAACTGGCAAATAAGCTGGTGGATTTAGTAACTTCACACTATACACACTATCAAAATATCACACTGTACCAAATAAATACATTACAAATTTTTAAAAAGCCAGACGTACTGGCACACATCAGTAATCACAGCAATAAGGAGGTGGCAGCCAGCCTGGAGTACATAAGATGCTGTCTCCAACTACAAGGAACTGTAGAGGTGTAGATCAATAGTAGAACAGATTACAGCCCAGGGCTCAGTCCCCAGCCCTATAAATAAATGCATACAAATCTTAAAAGAATAGTCATAAAATACATCCTGAAAACTTCAAGTGCTTCAAACCATGACCATCAAAGGAACTAAAATTCAAAGTTACATAAAAGGCACACAGTTTACATGCTATTTCGTATTTTTTACACCAGTATGAGCCCAAGGAATAAGCAAGAAAGGGAAGAGAGGGTGTGTGTGCCTTAATCTCCAGGGCTGCACTCTCCCGCTCTCCACACCTGACATCCTCAGCCCACTGATTTCATTCACTGCTCTCACCACTGGACACCCGTGCAGCTCTGGCCTGGTCTGAGTCCTCCCACTTCCAGGCTGGGATCAGTCTCCAGGTGGTTTTCCTGCTTCTGGTGAGGTTTATATTCATTTGATTTTCCACCCATTGGACCATATTAAAATCTGGGCCAACATGTCATCTCTGTGTTCATACCCCTCCTGTGGCTCCCATTTCCCGGAAGTCAGAAACAGTGGGAAATGACTTTAACTTCTCAGAGTCAGAAGACTGTAGTGTCTGGCTGCTTCTCTGCTCTCTAACCCACCCTCCCCGCCCCCCCTGCTTCCCTCCATCCCCCACCCCCCACCCCCACCCCCCCACCACCCCACCCCACCCCACCCTCACTCCCCACCCCCCCACCCCGGCTTCCCTCCACCCCACACACCCTTGTCAGGGACTTGGCACTTACTTTGTTCTCCCTGGAATGCACTCACTGAGACTTTTCTCCCTTTCTTCCATCTCCTCTCAGCTCCCCCCCTGCCTTTCCGAGTACCTAGATCTAACTTTTTAAGTCTCCCTAACAGACTCTCCAACACGGTGTTCCAGGGACCATCAAGCCCTGCTTTACTTTTTCCCTTCTGAGGACTTATTGTTGTCTTCTGTGAAGTACTCGGTCTACTTGTCTTGTTTCAATCACGCTGCAGCACTGAGGATTCACGAGCAATTCAACGATTCGCTTGTGGCTAACTATGGTCCACCGCTGGACACATTACAAGGCTTTACTACATACATGTTGTCTGACTAACTAATGTGGATGCTTTGGTCTGAAGCAGTGTTCTAACAGTACAGGACGTCTAGGAGTCTGGGAAACAAAGATGACCTGCGACCAGGACAGAAGCAGTGATTCACAGTGCCCAGAGCTGGTGAAAGAGGAAGTGCTCCCTGGCAGTGGTGATGTGGAGTGCACAAGGTCCTCCCTATCCTCAGCAGCTGTCTGTCCTCTGAGGCGCTCAGATGTGCACGTGCTCTTCTCTGCACACGGCTTGGGCCGCTTTATCGTCACCATCCCGCCCACCTGCTCCCCCCCCCACAGCCCTGCTCCCCCACACCCCACAGCCCTGCTCCCCTCCCCCCCACAGCCCTGCTCCCCCACCCCACAGCCCTGCTCCCCCCCACAGCCCTGCTCCCCTCCACCCCACAGCCCTGCTCCCCCCCACAGCCCTGCTCCCCCCCCACAGCCCTGCTCCCCCCCACACAGCCCTGCTCCCCTCCACCCCACAGCCCTGCTCCCCCACACCCCACAGCCCTGCTCCCCCACACCCCACAGCCCTGCTCCCCCACACCCCACAGCCCTGCTCAACTTCCACCCCACAGCCCTGCTCCCCTCCACCCCACAGCCCTGCTCCCCTCCACCCCACAGCCCTGCTCCCCCATACCCCACAGCCCTGCTCCCCCACACCCCACAGCCCTGCTCCCCCCCACAGCCCTGCTCCCCTCCACCCCACAGCCCTGCTCCCCTCCACCCCACAGCCCTGCTCAACTTCCACCCCACAGCCCTACTCCCCTCCACCCCACAGCCCTGCTCAACTTCCACCCCACAGCCCTACTCCCCTCCATCCCACAGCCCTGCTCCCCTCCACCCCACAGCCCTGCTCACCATCGTCCACCCCACAGCCCTGCTCACCTCCACCCCACAGCCCTGCTCACCATCATCCACCCTAGACGATGTGTTCCATAGGACATGGCCCTGCACACATGTAAGCCTAGCACTTGGGAGGCAGAAGCAAGAAGACCACTCCCAGTTCAAGGCCAGCCAAGGCTATATAGGTGACACCCTACCTATAAATAAATAAATAAATAAATAAACAAACAAACAAACAAACCCACAAAGCAGTGAGTTGACTGGTTTCTTTACAGAATGAAGAAGAGTGGAAGGAAATGAAACCATAGAATGAGGCTGAGAGGAGCACCCTGCTCTCTCAGGAGGGGCAGGAGTGATGAATGAAGAGCACCCCACGATCTCACAGTCTCAAGTCTGGCATAGCAGGCTCCGCTAACTAGTGGTGAAACAAGAAAAGCACATCATTTCAAAGTAATCAGGACAAGAGACCAAACAAAGCAAGGAAGACTGAGAAGACAGCCAGGGAGCACTGGTGGAAGAACCAAGAAACAAAGGGGAAAGTTACTCTGGTATTAAGAGAAAGTTCTGAGAATAACAGGTCAAGACCCTGAGGAGGAGGTGTGAGTAAGACACTGATACTTCGTAGTGATAAGCTCACTCTTACCTATGACAACCATATGAACATACACATGTACCTCATACAGCACAGCACCTTAGCGTGGGAGGGAACCCACAGAAAACTGGTGAAGAGGCTGTTCCAGTCTCTTACTCAGATGCCTTAAAAACAGGCTTCCCTTACAACTAAGAGGTCAGCCAATGTGGTGAGAACATCAAGTTTCCTCACGTTTGAGCATTCTCCACAGTTTGTTATCGTAACTGCACAGAAGGCAAGAGAGCAAGGACTCTACAGCTATAAATTCTCAGGACTTACGTTTGTGAATGGAGAATTAGTAGACGATAAACAGACTGGTAAAATGTCAGTATAAGGTAAAGAAAGATCAGTTAATTAGCATTATGAAATGCACATGTATATCTTAAAATATTTTGGACTTCCCTTAATGTAGAAAAAAATGAAACTCTTTGTAGAAAAAAAAGTCAACATTATATACTAAGTTTTATAATATATTCTCTCCAAAACCTTATATAAAATAAAATGTGATTTAGCATTATTTCTTGCACAAGAATAATGTCATTGAGATCTGAAGTGTGCTGCTATGATGGTTAACCTTGCTGGGTTTTACTTTAAATGTTTAACTTATAATAAAGTTCTATTTTCCCTCGCACTCCTGCTCCTGTTTCCTGTCGGACTGCATGCTGTTCTAACGGGATGAGCCAGTGAGCTAGCCCTGCCTGCCTCAGACTTGTAGCTGACTGGGGAGGGTAACCATTCCAACCCAAAGCATTAACACGAATCGATCCCAGGAAACAAAACTCATTTACAGCATGGAAACTGGGCTAGTCAGACATTAAATAACTCCATACAACTACATTCCAGTCACCATTCTGAGGCTAGCAAGTCTAGAAAGCACTAAAACGTGTGCTGACTATCCTTGAGGAGGACAGGGTGTGCGGTAATTTCGGTAATTGCACATCCGTCCTAGAGAAAGTCAACATTCTTGACGTGGGAGAAGACACGAAGTGCAGTGAACAGGATATGCTACTCCCTTTATCACGGCTCTGGCCCTAACACGCCCACTTACTCTGGCCCTTCAATAATCCCAGCCGTGCCAAGAGAGCACAGTGCCTTCTGTAATAACTTCAGAAACGGATACCAAGGAAAATGCCAGCTGGAGCCAAGGCATCAGCATCAGCCTCTATCTGTGACACTGCAGGGCTTGACACCAAAGCCTTGGCTCGGAAAGCACATACATATTTACCCATTCTGTGTGAGCCTGAAGACAGCACACGCTACAGTGTTTCAAATACTTTTACCTTGAGTTACTGAACGGCGCACTGAAGGAGCAATCTGTAGAACTCTTCCCTTACAAAGAAAGCTTGTCCAGTCGCTATTTATCAGCTCTGTCAGGCAGAGTGGAGCACATTTGCTCCCAAGTTCCTGTGCTTAGTATTCCTGACTAAATCCACTGGGGATGGAAAACCAGCCCACTCATCACCGCTTTCCAACAACACGGACAGCAGGGACAGATCAATGAGGAAGTCTGTATTTGACCTGGGTTAACAAGCAAAAAATCTGTCACTACCACTGAGCCGTTTGGGAATCTGGCTAAGAAAACAGTATTTTGGTACCCACTCAGATAGCATCCTTGTGGCTTACCAGTTTGATCAAAGTACATCATCATCTGGGTAGAGCTAGTCAAAGTCTTCTGACAGGCACGTTCAGCCCAGCACTGCCGTACAAACAACCTGCCCTTCTGATAGAAAAGCCAGTCCCTGTGGCTGGAGATGTGGCTCAGATGCTTCCTCCTACAAAGGAGCAGCGTTTGTTCCCATGGGGCCTCTAACTCCGGACCCATGAAATTCAAGACCCTCTCTGGCCTCCACATGTATGCACACACACATACCTAAAAATAAGTAATAATAACATGATAATAAATATTTTAAAATTCTTTAAAATGCTAAATGTTCTCTTTTGTTAAAAGTCAGTCATACTGAGATCGAACTTGTATTTTAAACACACACACACATTATGATCATCATGAAAATCTCTCCCAATGAAAGGAGTTATATACTATGCATCAGACTGTGGAGGGGAGGCGCGGCCCGGAATGACAAAAGCAGCATTCTTTAGATGATCATGATGACTATAAATGGCTACAGACACTATGCAAATAAGCTGCTACTAAAATATTAGAACAGCGTTTAAATCATGATTCTGATGAATCACAGAGCTGACTGATGAAAAAGAGGCCATGAGGTTTGAGGGAAGTGAGCAGGGGCGTATGAGAGGGTGTGGAGGGAGAGAAGGGAGAAACATTGTGATTGTAATACAATCTCAAAGGGAGATGCTAGCTACCCTTCCTTTCCACATACAATGAAATCTATTCATATAGCAGTGGGTTGGGATATGGAACCAGCTGCCTTCTCAGCACTCCAGTTGCACGTATTCACCCCCACCTTTAAACCGTCCGTCTATTCACCTGCTTTCAAAGGTTAGCGAACCTGTACTAAGCTCTGGAATCCTGCCCCAGCACAGGAAAGAGAAAAGAAGAAGATGGGCTAGGTTTCTGAAAGGCATCCAACAAGTCTATCCACTTTCCCGTTTCCTTCCACCAAATGTCCAGTTCCTCGCCAGTCCTTTGGCCTCGCTATCTCGTGGGAGTAACTAACACTTTCTGCCTGGATTTAAGGCCCACTCCATGAGATGGAATCCTCCTGTTAATGGGCCTGTGCTTAGGTGGGCATGGGGCATGGGCCACGGGGAATCTGCTATCATCACTCTAAGCTGACATGGTATTGTACTCCTAATAACTTACGGCTGTACCCACAGGTCAGCGCCCTGCCCATCTCTCATCCAAGAAGCTTCTGCACACAGGAGAAAGCAATCAGCAGAGACTCCCACAGGTCAGCATGCAGAGGATGAGAGGCGCACAGTGCTCAGCCCTAAGTGGGCCATCTGTTATCGTAGTCTTCATCCCAAGGCTAGGATCACTGTGGGTGAGGGGGCAGGAAGACCATGGGAGCCAAAGTGGTGGATGGCTTAGGAAACAAACACTTTCCGGACACAGCAGGGAGCTGCACTGTGAACTCACTGCAGTTGTCAGAGCATGAGCAAGACGACCACGCTCAAGACAGACAAAACTATAGCATGGTGTGGGGAGGAGAGGTGAGCGAGCGAGAAGGCTCCCCTCCACCTGAGATGCTACTAACACTTGGGAGCGGCTAGGGGAGGCAGTCAGTGGGTGTGACGCTGCGAGGCTGACAAGAAAGGTAGAGCAACTGCTGGGTAGATGGGGGGTCACAATGAATGGGGAAGTTCTCTAGGCAACTAGACGTTCCTGCAAATGTTGCAACATAAAACAATGATAATACCACTGACCTCTTTTATCTGTGTGAGCATGGCATATAGAAACACTTTGATTAAACTTAGTTAAACTTTCAGACAGGACCAGAGTACAGCTGGGAAGTATAATGATTACCTAACATGTGTAGGCTGGATTTGAGTCCCAGCACTTCTAAAATAAGATAAAATTAAAATTCTGGACAGAACCAATGTCACAAGCAGAGAGGACTTTGTCTACAAAGCACTGAGTACCCAAACATACAGTACCACTTGACTTAGGAGACACGAATCTTAGTGACGTGTGTGGCTACCTTAAAATCCAATTAGTCACATATGCATTCTGATAATAAATCCAGTGAAATTCTGTGGAGGTTTTGGGTAATAGAATTCACTGTTACTTCCCTAAAACTTAAGTGGCAGGCTTAGAGACTATCTGCTGACAAGTCACCCTTGGGAAGGAACACACATGGTCAGCTTATGCAAATTATTCTACAATCAAACAACTTATTTTATTCTACCAATCAAGAAAGGACATAAAGCAAGTCATCTTCAGCACTGGTGTAGATTTCTATGGCTACCAGCGTTGATAAACTATTCCCATAACCTATGAGGTAGCACATGCCTTTAATGCCAGCACTCGGACAGAAGGAAGAGGAGGATCTCTGTGAGGCCAGTGTGGGTCTACACGGCAAGTTCCAAGTCAGCTGGGGTTACAGAGTGAGACATTATCTCAAGAAGAGGAGGTAAGGAAAAAGTTTCTTTAGTAGCTGGATTAGAATTAGCCTCCCAACTTGTCACTATGTGCTCTCACCGCTTCCTTGCTTTACAGACAGGTCGGAGGGCCGTGCCAGCTTTAAGCTTGCCGTGTAGCCACAGCGGCCTTCAAGGCCTGGTCCTCCTTCCCCCCGAGCACTGGCATTTGCTTTCACAATGACTTAGCTCTGGTACAGCACACTGGCTTTGCTCTGTCACTCCTTTGTGCTCTGTTTCACAAGTGCCACAGCAGGATTGTTACATTTTAACCTTCCGTGAGCCTTAACACATTTAAGTGAAAGAAGCCCGCCCTGACAGACAAACACAGCATGGTTTCAATTATAGAGACCTTACAGAGGTCAATTCAGAGACAAAGGAATGGTGGCCAGGATCTGGGTTAGGCAGGAGGAGCATGTGACAAAGAAAATAAAACTAAGTTTAAAAAGTTGCCCCATCACCTAAAAGTTACTTCCTGAGTCAGCTCCTGTGACCTTTAAGAGCCCATGCTATAAAGCTGAGAGACTAAGACATCCAACTTCCTTTGTCTCCTTCCACCAAACGATACAATTCTGTTAACTTTCACATTTTGTGACTTAAATATTTTTCTCTACCAACATGAGCCCCCTCTAGTTGGAGAAACTAGTCCATTAAAAACATCCAGACAAGACATTCCTAGACAGGGGCTGTCATATTATCTTTGATTCTTGGGCCTAAAGTAAGACCACATAACCAGTCAAGGGCAAATTATATCTCGAAGATCAGAGTCGTCATGTGATTTTATAATGATGAAAGGTTAACCCATTCACAGTATAAGCATATGCTATTAAGCTTCTGGAGTCTCAGGACGTAATGAAGAAAGTTTCACTGAATGAATTTAAAAAGGAGAGAGACAAGATGAGCCTGTGACTCACACCTGGGATCTCAGTTCCAGAGCAGCCTGAGCTAAAGCGTGAGACCCAGCTGCTACCACACACACACACACACACATACACACACACACACACACACACACACACACACACACTGGGGTGGGAGGAGAAAAAAAGTGTTCCTAGAAAACTATACTCAATACTGTGAATATGGCAATTCCCTCATTTATACAGTTTTCATGTAATATCGGTCAAATTCCCAACACTGAAGGAATACCTAGAATCCTTAATACACCTAGAGTCTCCCCCTAAATACAGAATTACTATTCTTGAGATTTAAGACCTAGATGAACCTGAAGAATGAGTTGCTGGGAGTTACTGGATATGCTTCTCATACCTTGACCCATCCCAGCGATCAGGAGACCCTTTCTGTCTACTGATGATTCCTGCCATAACAAAGTGGGTGCTCACAGTACGTCTGTTGTGGGCAGACAGGGGTCACCCTTGGGGACTCACAGGACAACACAGTCTGTGACAGTAGAAGTAGTGACCTTGCTCTTGCTAGGAACAAGAACCCCAGGCTCCCACTAGGGAAAGGCAGCTTAGCAAGCCCAGGTCAGCTGTACAGCCATGAGTTTGAGAAGAAGCACTGTGTCAAAGGCTGGAGTTACAGCAGGCCAGCCACTCAGACAGAATCCTCCTCACAACTCCCACTCACAGAGCTTGAATGGAGTCAGATATTTCAGCTTACCTCCTTCCCACATAAAATGTCTTCTCTAGGTTTACCTGCATTTTCTTTCCTACAGTAGCATAGTCATTTTTAGAATCAATGGACCGAGTCAGTCACCTTTCGGTTGCTGTGACAAATTACCAAAAGGAATTAAATAAAGGAAAGACATTCCTTGGTCCCATGCCAGTTTAAGAACAAACATACATACTTACTTACATACATACACACACACACACACACTCCTCTAACCAAATAACAACAACCAGAGACAGGTCTCTGTGACTGTAAACAAGCATCATCATTTGCTACGTGTATAGTCCATACGACCAACAATACATAATAGGTCAGCCATAAACAGCATAGATCTAACACAATGTAAGGCATATATAATTTTAAATTTTCTATCAGCTACATTTAAAGTATTAATTAGTAACATTAATTTTAATAATACATTTCATTTGACTGAATATACACAAAATAATCTTCTTTCAATATGTAACCAGTATTATAAAACTATTAGGAGCTAGGCATGTGGTACAGAGTACATATAGCATATGTGAGACCCTGAGTTCAATCCCTAGCACCAACACACACCCACGCTCACACACATACACACATACATATATGTAACATGCATATATATATATATTACATTTTTCATAATAAAGCTTTAAAATCCTGTGTTTTAAGCACACCATACATATTAGACCACACTAGCCAGCAATAACCAGTGGCTCTAACCCAGGACAGTTTTGCCACACGCAGTGCAGAAAAAGAGGCTCTTACTACTGTTAGGCCTACACATGTAAATCTGTAATATTATTTTGGCTGCATGAAGTGTATAAAGAAAACTGAGTTTCACATAGATATAGGTAAAGAATATTTTAATAGTCTGCTTAGAAAATTATATATAGTTATTCTTTACTACTCAGTTAAAAATGTAACAATTTGTTTGCTAAAGATCAGTTGCAATGTGGCATCTGAAACCTTATCGTTGATTTTTTGTACTGTTATATTTAATATTGGGGTGTTAATCGTGTGCTTTGTAAATCGTGTGCTGGAAAATACCGGCCCCAGTTATGCAGCTCGTCTGTTACACAGATGTATAAACTGCATTTGTTAATATCACCTGTCTCCTCAGCCGTTACAGTAATGAGGCTGTCAGCATTATAATGGCAGATACACGATTTCCAGGGTTATAATTGTCTTTTGAAAGTTCAAATTCCAGCATTAATAACACCTGTCAGTTGTTTTCCCTAAATGACATTCACTTCAGCACTTGAGAAAATTGGCTGCCAGATACCCAAATCTAAATGCATAACCAGTTTGTCAGCCATGCCTTCAAATAAAAATGGTATTCCATAAGGCAGGATTCTGAAGGCTTTTTCTCAATTATTCACCATGTATAAGCAAATCCACATTTCTCATGTCGTCTAATGATATGAAACACACAGCCAGTAAGGAAAAGAAGCTCAGAATCACAAATGGTTAGGAAAACGTACATGAAACCCATGACATATCATTAGCACACGCTCATAGAAAGCACAGACTATGGCTGAGTACTGGAGAGACAAGGAGGCTGAAAAGCTGGGATCCCTGTGTACTGCCAGGACTGTAAACAGTACGAACACTATGAAAAGCAGAATGGAGTGCCTCCGAAAACTAGGCACAGAATATGTAACAAAAAAAACAGTACAAGAGATTCACACATGCATGCATACATACATACATACATACATACATACATACATACATACAGCAATATACATATATCCAGCAACTGCAGCCCAAAGCAGAAACAACCCAGATGTGATGTAGGCGCACATGGAGCAGCATCAGTCTTAAGAGGATGGGGAGCTGGCTTGAAGACACCAAACAGTGATCCCAGCACTTGAGAGGCTTAGACAAGCTGATCATTCTCATTCCCTACCTTTTTCAAAAGTAAAGATAAAAGAATGAATTCTGATGCAAACTATACCAGGGTCTAGTCCTGAAGACACGATGTTAAGAAAGCCAGGCTTGAAAGGACAACTGCTATCTGCTTCTACTTCTGGAAGTGCCAAGTCTACTCAAATTCCTAGAAACAGACTAGTGCTTCTCAGCAGCTGAAGGGAGGGACAGGGAATCCTCTTAGGATCCTGCTCACCCTTGCCAGCCCTGCAAGCACCCCTAGGCACTGCTTTGCTCAGTCCAGCTGACAAAACCGGTGGCTTCATGGCTTACATAAGGTTCGTGAATACATTATCTCATTAGGACAGAACTTCTCTAGCCAGAGACAACAGATTAACTCAAAGGAAGCTGGGTGTGGTGGCTGGAATGAGAAATGTCCCCCAGAGGCTGCTGTGATTGACTCCTTGGCCCCTAGCTATTGGTGCTGTTTGGAAAACTTAAGGAATTTCAGGTCACAGAGCCTGTTAGGAGCAAGTACATGGATGGGGTGGCGGGGTGAGTTTACAGCCTTACCCTACTTTCTGTGTGTTCCATGTACTCCTTCTCCCTCCACCTTCCCCTCCTGCTACCAGGAAAGCCTAGATGTGATTTCTCGGCGCCCTTCCCCAGCTGCTACGCCTTCTTTGCCATTATGGCCCTCCAGCCCACTGGAATTGTGTGTCAGCTCATCTTAAACTTACCAAATTAACCACTGCCTCAAAAGCTGTAGCACCTGATTTGATGATCTTCAAAAAGAATAAACAAGCTTTAATTTTGAAACTCAAGAAGAAATGTTTAAGAACATTGCACCCCCACACTCCTCAGTCATTAATACTCTAGCTGTCTCCGAGATCCCAAAGTCCTCCAGCCTCCTGACACCAACATGCAAGTCCCCGCCCGCCTTCATCAGAAGTCCTGTATGTGCACAGCGCCTATGTGAGGCACACATATTAGGGTAGAGGCATGAGACCTACGGTGGGTCTACCCTCTAACCAACACCAGCACTGTGACTCTGGGAGCCATCACCTACTTCCCTTCCAGTAGTTAAAAATGAGGGAACTAAAATTAAATAATCAGTTCAATTATGAAAAATCTGGTGGAGCACTAGCATTCTCTAAAGATTGTTAATCCAACAATACTAATCCTACTCAGTACAATATTTAGAACATTTTCAAAAGGAGATGGATATGTTCTTGTTAATTCAGGATTTTATACACCAGACACGAATCCTATTCCATAAACCTGACTTCATATCATCCATAGTGGCTCTTACAGTCTCAATATGGGATGCACCCACCTGGGTAAGTTTCATACTCCATTCCTAGCTGGAAGGACAGGCCTATGGAGGTGTGCTTTTAAAGGCTATACCCAGTCTCTGCTCCCCCTTCTCTCTAAAGGCTACCCAGTCTCTGCTCCCCCTTCTCTCTAAAGGCTATACCCAGTCTCTGCTCCCCTTTTTCTCTAAAGGCTATACCCAGTCTCTGCTCCCCCTTCTCTCTAAAGGCTATACCCAGTCTCTGCTCCCCCTTCTCTCTAAAGGCTACCCAGTCTCTGCTCCCCCTTCTCTCTGGCTCTGTGCAGCACGAGATGATCTGCTCTGCTGTGCCACACACTCCTTGCTATTTTGTCTTCTTGTTGTTCCAGAAGTCGTGGCTAAAATAAGTCTGTGTTAGGTTGTCCTCTTGGGCCGTCTGTCACAGCAATGTTAACTTTCTGTGATGCCTGCAGCATTTCAGCAACCAGCAGTGCTGGGATGCAAAAACAAATAAACTGTCCACATATACATCCAAGTTTCTTGTTCTAGAAATTCATGAGATTCATAAAAATCCAATTTTGAACAACTAAAAATTCACAAATGTGCTTCTTCCATCTCCTTTGGATTAACTATCACAAACACATAGTAAAAGAAACAAAACCCTGGAGAGATGGCTCAGTGGTTAAGAGCACTGACTGAGATCCTGAGTTCAATTCAGCAACCCCACGACGGCTCACAGCCATCTGTAATGGAACCTGATTCCCTCTTCTGACGTGAAGAATCAGCACAAAAATGAAACTATGGCACTCACATACATAAAATACATGACTGTATAAATCTTTTTAAAGAAAGAAAAGAAGGAAGGAAGGAAGGAAGGGAGGGAGGGAGGGAAGAAGGGAGGGAGAGGGAGGGGAAGGAAAGGAAAGGAAAGGAAAGGAAAGGAAAGGAAAGAAAAGGAAAACCCAGACCTGGGAGGGTTGTCTTCTACTCGTTTTTTCTCTTAAAGGCAGGATCTCATAATAAAATTCTGAGCAATCCTCCTCTTAATTCTGACCACCCTCTTAAGTACAGGCTCCCGTGAGCTACCATATATCTAGGTTACTTGCATAGGTTCAAAAATTACCATTGAAATAAGATAAAAAAAAAGATAAAGTGTTCAAGTATGAATAAGAAGCACCTTAAAAACAAGAGAGAGAGAAAGAAAAGAAAGAGAAAGACTCATGTCAAAGGCGTGACCCAGCTGGAAGTCACTGAGGAGTGACTGAATCATGGGCTCTGACATCATCCATGGGTTAATAAACTGAACTATAGTCACACAACTCAACAAATTCTTGGGAGGTGAAATACTAGGAGCTGGGCCTGTCTACAGTAGAAGTGAGCCTGGGGTTGTGCCTAGGAGGCTGCCTGTGGTCCCACACCCCTCTGTGTCTTGTCTCTGAGATGAACAGCTATGTCTGGCCAGGCCCAGAAACAAAGTCAGGGGCCACAGGCTGTCTGACACTCTGCTGATTCCATGAGCCAAGGCTCCTCTCCCTTTCATTCTTCCCATGAAGAATCAGCACAAAAATGAAACTATGGCACTGCCTTTACTAAGTCAGAAATAAAAACCACTCGTTTGGGTTGAGATTCTGAAGTTTCTCACTTGGAATATATAAATAGGATTTTGATAAAAGGTTTTTAAAAACCTTTATTGATTAATATCAATCCCTTTGACTATTTGTGAAGATTTGAACTGGGTAGGTTGGATCAATTAACCACAGCACTGTACTAATAAGATGTGGAACTTACTACACTCCTAATTTTGATCCACCATATATATAAATAATTTTGATTTATGGATATATATATATATACATATCACAAACAAAACATTTGATATCCACATTCCTGCCATTAGCTATCTTATAAATTTACACATCACAGAAGATACCATCAAAAATTTATGCACAGATGAACACATGCATTTACCCTAATTCTGAAAAAAAAAACAAAAACAAAAAAGTACGCGCCCTACCGGTTATATCTGCACCATCACTTTCCCTACACCAAGGACAGGACACTAACCAGCATTCGGCAGCAGAGTCTATGATGCAGGCCACAGAATGAAAGTGGGTCACCACAGAAGATCACACTTCCTAGGGAAACACTTCGCAGGATTCAGTTGTAAAATATTACACTATTTTGTTTAACGATTTTAGTATGAATATCTTAATGATTCCAGAGTGAACAGTAAAATCTAGCCTAATGATAATCCCATTCACAAGAAGACAGTTAAGTGTGTAAAAGTCCAAGCTAGTCCTAACAAAGGTCTGGCCAACAAGCTCCTCAGAAAACACGTAACTATAGCATTTAGGCAGGAAAGGGGAGGGTGTCAGAACTCTTTCTCTTAGAAATCAAGTATGGAAGAATGCCAGGATAATGATGATGTGCTGTGTGCTATGAACTAAACCGTATATAACATGGCTGTTTCCCTGACCTTGTGCTAAGACTACAAATGTTCTAATCGGAAAGCAATGTCGAGATCTACATAGAACTAAGCAATTCCAATGTGGCCTGCTCCAGTTAGGAGTTCGTAGCTGGAGGAGAGCCTCAAAAGATGTCCCCCTTCCTCCTGATGGCTTGCCTCTCAGCCACCCATCCTAGTAAGCCTAGGTACTAACCCCCACCCAAGAGGGTTCTGCTGTAAGAAGAGTTACACATCATCCAGTCGGAACCACCCAGCTCCTTGCTATTCCACAGTAATAACTTTCTTTAGTGGAGTGACACCAGTCAAGGGACCTCAAGCAAGAACATTTTGAAAGCCACACCTAAATAAAAGCCCAGAAATCAAAAACTAACTAGACATGTAAACAGGGGGGAGAAAAAAAAAGCCCAAAATTCAGGACCCAATCTCACACAGTGTTTCTGTCCATCTAGATAGTATTAAACCTCTCAGTTCCTCCCTATTTCAGTTTCTACCAATGGACATAAAAGCAGGGCCGGGGGCTGGGGCTCAGTGGCAGTGTGCGAACTCTGTGTGAAGGAATGGAGGCAGAGGCAGGGGAACAACTGTCAGTTGTAAACCATCAGGGACAGGCAGCCATGTCAACTGGGAGTCTATCCGCTCACGGTAATGTTAACAAGGCCTGCTGGTCACTGTGGAAGTCAAATACTCACGCCTTTACAAGTACACTGAATGCCTACTGTGAGTACAACATGTAAAGGTAACAGATGACTACAAGCCAGATCCTAAATGAGCTGCATTTTAAAATAAAGTCTTTTCTTGGAACAGACCAGACTGAGGAAATGCTATCACGTGAGAAACAGCTGCCACACCTGGTACCAAAGGGCGAGACAGGTGTCGGGAGCAAACAAAGACTCGCACAAGAAACTGTATTAACGAATGCCTTCTACAATACCCAATATCCACAAGAGGCAGAGACACAACAACAGGCACCTGTACTCCAGGCAAACGTAACAATACAAGGTAAGCGAAGCAGAAACGCCTCGCCTGCCAATCAGATCAGAACACCACATGCTGGGTGATGACCCGCCAGGGCTTCTGAAGTCCTGTCCACCCATAAGCCCCTTCCTCTGCCTGACAAACTGACCCAGCCTGAGGTAGTCAGTATGCAGAACAGATTTCCAATCAAGCTTCACTGACAACAAGTTATACAGAGATGTAAAGGGGCCTGTGGCACACACAGCTTCCCATTTAATAAAATAAAAGCAAATGTCTATACGAATGAGATGAATGTCCTCATTTGTCTATACATAAGGAATTAGATCTTGGCTAAACATTTGACTCTGCAGACAGAACACAGAGTATTTTTCAATGTTTTTCAGCTGATTGATTTTTTACTTTGTAATCGTTGATGCTGAGAACACTGTCTCATATAATACTCAGTACAAAATGGCAAGCACAAGTTTAGAGACATTTCAGAAATTGTCAGAAGGTCTGCAGTGGACGTAAGCCAAAATTCACTAAATATTTTTATTTTTACAAAAGTCAAACCAACAATTCAAATAATTTCTAAACATTCTAATCTAATGTGATACAATCCAAACATAAACTAATTTGATATGAGGAATAACAACAGGAAAATATTACACCTCTGTTTTTCTGTAATTAAAGTGCTGTGTTTCTAGAAAACAGAGAAGTGTGTTCCGTAAAAGCACTGCAGCTCGTAAGCCAACTCTCCAGCTGACCCGAGATGTTTCGGGCAGTGTTTGTGGGGGTTTGTTGGTTAAACAGCGTGCGGCAGGAAAGGTGTGAGCGCTCTGTGCTCAGAACCCAGATTTCAGAGGAGCTGCCCACCCACATCACCTCGGACAGACGCTTTACATGTTGGGTTTTCAATTAATTTTTACTCTCTGGTCATTCAGAAACCTTTCACTGTAGCCAAAACTCTTCACACACACCCCCACACTGTTACATAACCCATGGGGTGGTGACCCACAGTCTGAGAAGCTGGGATATAAACAAAGCATTCATTTCTCACAGTTCTAGAGACTAGGTGGCCTGAGAGAGCGATGCCAGGGCATTCATGTGCCAACTGACAGGGGATACATGTGGGGCTCTTCTGAGAACATGCTATCACAATGCTGGGGTAGGCTTTCACTAAAAAAGTTTAAAGCTAAACCTGACTCTGAGCTCTGCCCACACTGACTGGCCTCTGGCTGCTGGATATGTCACACGATTCCATTTTCAATCTTCTCAAACACTAAATCCATGTTTCAGGAGAGGTAACGTTTCCTAAGAATTTAACTCAACACAGAAGAAAACGACTGTAATTACTGGGTATGCACAAGAGGACAGGAGCCAGGGATCCAGGAGACTAGAGAAGTAGCCTTCTCTGGACTCGCAGGCACATCATAAAACTATCTCACAGGATGTGTCTTTCTCTATGCTTTCCTCTCCTGTGCTTTCCCTTTTTAAAAGCCACCTCTGTAGACTAAGGAAAACCATGTCAACAGAGTGAGGTGACTGGAAAGACCACTGGGCTAGTCTTGAAGTTAGAAAGCTTAAGTGAAATGACACTCCGAATTAGCTTACCTTCACAAAAGTGAAAATGCAGGGTCCCCTGGCCCAAGTAAAAGATTTTGATGGTCCAATAAAGAGCCCTTCATTGGTACTTTTCAACTTGCAAATTAGGTCTTTAATTATATTAAAAAAACATGTGGCTTGAAACAGAAACCAGGGCTGTGAGCTCCCTCAGTGGGTAAAAGCACCTGCCCAGAAGACCTAAGTCTTCAGGGTCCCTAAAGAAAGAGAAAACCAGTTCCCAAAGGTTGCCACTTGGACCTCTACACAGGTGCTGTGCATGCACCAGCGTTCTCAAGTCTACAATAATCATAAAGAAAATAAAATACATTTATTTTTAAAAGTCAAACATCATAGTTGAATGGCCATGCACGAGTACAGAAACTTGTAAATATAGCCCCAATTAAGAGTCTTTCTAGCCAGATGCCTTTGATCCCTGCACTCGGGAGGCAGGCAGTGGAGCTCTTGAGTTCCAGGCCAGCCTGATCTACAGAATGAGTTCCAGGATAGCCAGGGTTACACAAAGAAACCCTATCTCAGAGGGAGAGAGGGAGAGGGAGGGGGAGGGGGAGAGGGAGAGGGGGAGAGGGAGAGGGAGAGGGAGAGGGAGGGGGAGAGGGAGAGGGGGAGAGGGAGAGGGAGAGGGAGAGGGAGAGGGAGAGAGACTGACTCTTTCTAGTTCCCCAAAGTTTGCTATCTCCTAGGGGAGGTAAGAGGCCGACAATAATTAACTACCTTAGTGCTTTTAAGGGCTAACACAATTACATTCAAAACAAAAGACTGAATGCGACAGGACAGGAGAAAGCAAATGGCCACAAGTGTCCAGAGGAAGGAAACAGCTATCATAACCATTAGTTAGGAGCAGGGATTACACAAAGTAAAGGACAGGCAAGCACAAGTGTGACTCACAGAATAACAGGAAACAGAGCACACTGAGGCTAGAGCAGAGTCCAGGGGTGAAACTGTAAAGGTGGTTTGCGGAGTCTCAACGGCTGTGCCCGCCAGGCCCAGAAATGGATCAAGCGCCACTCCCCTTCTTGAAACAGCCCAGGTTCCCAGGCATCAAATCCATACTTGTCTAATGAGCGGCTCCAGATGCTGCAGCAATGGTATCAGGGCCCTGGCCAGACATACACACTGAGAATCGAGAAGCAGCCCCAAATTCTGCATTTCATCATGTCCTCTAATAACTCTGGTGAAATCAAATGTTTTAAGATCAGGTGCTGGCAAGATGGCTCAGCAGATAGCTTATTGACAAGCCTGAGGACCTGAGTTTCATCCTGGAGCCAAGATGGTGGAAGAACTGAGTTCTACAAGCTGTCCTCTGACCTCCACATGTGTACTGTGACATGTGCGGGCGATCACACACACGCAATCAACAAAAAAAAAAAAAATACTTTTTAAATACTGTTTTTGGTTTTTAGACCAGTGTTCTACAGGAGTCCATCCATGGGCTCCTCGTGCTTCCCTTAAAAACTGTACCCTAACAGTAAGTCCTGATTTGGATGCCCAGATGGCACCGCTGAGCTTCAGACCCGACGCCCAAGTTCCACTAAGCATGTCCTGTCAGATACCTCAACTCAACAATTCTAGAACTGCTTGGTAGTTCCTCCAAATCTGTCCTGTACCTAACTTGGCAAATGCTACCTTCATCCAAGGGCAGCATAAGCAAGTCAATGTTGGCACCCCTCACCTCCTGAACAGCCCTCCAATGCCCTTACATTTGAATACTGTAACAATCCAATCTCTACTCTGTCGTTTTTAGTCCTTTTAGTTTACACATTTCTCAACCATTTTCTATCTAGCAATCTGTAGGACTGTAGGAAAATTAGTTACCATTTTAAATTATTCAGTATCTGCCTGTTACATTTTGGATAAAACACAAACTCAGCCTGCGGTGCAAAGCCCAGTACCCCACCACCACCACCGCCTTGGAGCTGTCTCCAACATGACCCTCCTCAACAAGAGCCATCTCATCTGCACTGCTCTGAGCACTTTCCAGCTCCTGGAGACCGTCTTCATCACACCGGGACTGCTCCCTCTCCACTGAACAACAGCCCTCCCTCCTCCATATATCACTAGCTAACACTTCCTCCCTAAAATCAACGGTTCTAAGGCCATATGCGTTCTCTTCACTTTCAACCACTTTAACCAAGAGATTTCTACTTCGCTAACACTTGTCCACCGCGTTACGCCGCAGTCTCTACTGAGCTAGGGAAGGGCTGTATTCCTTACATGAGCAGCCCTTAATACAAACGTGGGACACAACAATCGTTGACATTTCTGTGACCTCTCCCCTCTATCCTTCCCGTCCTCTCTTGGTAACTAACTTAAGTCACTGGGTAGCCAAAGATGATTTCTTCCAGGTAAGGTACTTAAATCCGTCACTGCCTACCGACTTTACTGCAAACTTAAAGTGTATACGCGTTACTGCTTTCCTATGAAGTTAACGACGAGGTGTTACCATTCAGCTTAGACTCCACGCACCCAGTTAATGCGTAGAAGATTTCTAAGTTACAGTTACAGAATTCTGTAGTGCTCCGATTACTGAGAGCGGCACAACCACACCCATAACCATAGGTAGGGATGCCATTCCTATTCGGCCCAGGGAACCTCAAGATGAATTAGCTCAGTCCATCATCCATGCTCTCCTCTTGACATCCCCTTTAAGGCCATTCTGTACACTAAATATGTACACGGAAAAAATAACCATCAGCAGGAACCAACCTCTTGAGCATAGTGTGTGGCAAGCGCTCACACTTCCAGGAAGAGCTGGCAAGTTTTGGGACTCAGCAAGTTTCCAGGCCAGCCAGAGGTACATGAGACCCTGTTTGCAAACAAAACAACAAGCAGTTCAGTCCCTGCTCCCTACACCAGCATTAAAACCCTTCTTTTGGACGCACAGATGAACAGCAAACCAGTCCTAGCTTTTAATAAAAGCTGAAAGGCTACTCGAGTTATTTCTGCTTGACAAGTGCATGTTGTGTTTCAGGCTAACATGGGCAGGTGATTCTGCTTCATTTGAAAGCTCCAAGTCAGGATTAGTTCAACTCCTGAAACTGAGTTGCTCTTTGTTTTTGTTGTTGTTGTTGTTGTTGTTGTTGTTGTTGTTGTTGTTTTTTAGAAAACACAAGAAAATGCCTCACTACAGCCTCAGTCCTAAAAGCTTTCAGTAGAAACTGAAAGGGACGTGGGGGGAACTTCCAAACATTTTCAAGCGTACGCGTGCTTGACTAGAAAGACAGTTACGTAAAGTGTTTCACAGAGAAAACTACACCAACGCTTTGGTACATCCAGAAGTATGCCCCTGGAAGCGCTCTGATTGTAACCAACACGTTTCACAAATCCAGGCACACGTGTGTAGGACAAGAGTTGGTCATCATTTCAGCACTCTGTCTTTGTCACGTCGTCAACTTGCTAAAAGTCCCCAGGTCCCTAATCTTGCCACTTTGATGGTCACTTACAGGTATACAAATGGGCGGAAAACTGGACCTCTCGACTTGCATGTTCCTATTTGAGCTCTCACACTGTCAGCAAGGGTCCTTCCAGGTCGTGTGCAGTGTAATCTTCCCTCACTTGCTTTTCATGGGTGAGCTCTGTGTTTGAAAAGGCTCCTGAGCACAGCCAAGCTAGAGCACACAAGTGCAAGAAAGGTTCTGGTTTTCCTACACAGAAAACGTGTTAGATAATCTTCATTTTGGCCTGAGCTAGAGCTATGACATGCTAATCAATCAATAACAGACACCAAATAGGCTGTCTTTAAACGCAAATGCACATAGGACAGGCACATATATAAATCAGCCAACAAGGATGCTGGGAAGCAAGGCTTCTCTCTAGCCCTGCCACTTCTCCTGGAAGCAATGATTCAGTATTTGCTAAGCAAGTCAGTATTCATTCCAACTTGTAGAACACAGTCAATTACACAGAGTAAGACAGTGAGTAGTAGACTGAAACGACAAGAGGTCACTCTGAATGCAATGCCTCTCATACGCGCTCACCTCAAGTGACAAGCATGCCTGTCGATTATTGACTAATCATACTTACATGTGGACCAGACTTAGGCCTAGCCTGCAGACTGACGAGAAATAGAGTGAGTAGTATTTCAATGTGTGTTCTAGAAAGGGAAGACCAGCACATTGGAAAGAAGCCTAGGTAGGCCCTGCCTTCTGGAGATTTAAACCTGGCCCCAGGAGCCAGGACGTAAACACAGGAAATTCCGTCTTTCATAAAAGTTCCTTCTGCCTTCGCTTCCTCCTACCACCCGATCACTCATTCAAACCAAGTCAGTAGGTATTTTCGGATTTTTGGTTTTCTTTGTTTTTGAGTCCTGGTCTCTATTTGTAGCCCTGCTGTCTTAGAACTTGTTATGTAGACCAAGCTGGCCTTGAACCCACAGAGATCCACTTGCCCGGTATTACAGGAGAATACCGCCACACCCAGCAATTAATGAAATAAATTTTAATGAGGCAGAAACCAAAAGGTAAAGTGCTTGCCAAACAATCGTCAGGACCTAAATTCAGATCCCCAATTTCCATGTAAAAGCTGAGCTTGTAGCCTTCTTCTGTAAACCCCAGATGCTAGCAGACAGAGAGAACAGGTGGATCCCTGGATTCACTGGCCAGCCTAGCCAGATGGATGAGCTCTGAGTGCAATGTCTCAAAAACTAAGGTGGAAAGCAACTGAGGAAGACACTGAACACTGCTTTGCACGGAAGTTTACACAGGCATACACGTGCATGCACCCATAGGCACACAAACAGGTACACAAAACAAATACCAGACATAAACACTTAAAGCAAAAGTCAGCGCAAGCCACGCATATTGGTAACAACCTGCCTGAAATCCCAGCACGGAAAAGCTGAAGCAGAAGATGGAAAATTCAAGGCTTGCCTGGTAACTTTAGCAGGACTCTGCCTCAAAATTCTAAAAGGTGAAGAGTCTGGTGGTATGGGCCTGCCTTCATGCTGGCAGGTGTGCACGTGTATACACACACACGCGCACGCGCACGCGCACACACACACACACACACACACACACACACACACACTTACACACACTCTTATATACACACACACTCTCTCTCTCACTCTCTCTCTCTAACAGTGATTTCATGGCTTGGTTACTGAGTGTGGGGTAATATATCAAGAGCTGTGTTAAGATTTACAGTCTACTGATGAAATGTTAGTACTTTTCTTACTACTAAAAGATCTGAAACTCAGTGAGAAGAGCTACCACTATTCAAGCTACACTTCAGTGAACTACTAACCAACTGAAAGTATAGTGCGTAAGTTAATAGCCACCAACGCTCAACACCTACCCGACTTAACCCACACCTGAAATTCGTGTGGAATCAATTGATAGCGATGTTTACAATGGAGCAAGCCCATCAAAACCATTCAGACACTCTGAATCTCATCCCTCCACTTCACCAAAGGTTCAGAAAGGGGGATTATTCTGAACAATGGCCTACAAATCCAAGACACACCCCTGATAATGTAAGTCTGCTTTTCCTTTATTTTATAGACAGATGTCCCCCTCAGCTTTTTCTTGTGCTGATTCCTATTGTGCGTGGAATGTCAAAACTACAAGTGGAATCTGTCCAGTTTTCAAACCGTGCCAACACGGAATATCAGAACGTCTCCCTACAGTTTCTGTTTTCTCGATCTGCTTTTTAAAAGTCACTTACATACCAACAAGAAATATTTCTTATGGTTTTTTCCTTAAGATTCTGCATTCAGAACTTCAGAGGTCAAGGCATGCAATAAGAAATCAGAAAGCATTTTCTCCAAGCCAATTACACCAGAAATACAAAACTAAAGTCAAGCGTTTTTTTAAACACGGAGTAAACTTTGTTTTTCGTAACTATGCTTTTACATGCTATCATAACCTCCCTCAGACAATAAAAAGAGCCACCAAAAGCCTCACAGGGGAAAGTTAAACTGTTCCACTTTGCCTGTTAAAGTACTAACAAAATGACACACAGAGAGGACAAAAACAGGACCTTGTGCAGAGAAGATTCTAAACAACGAAGATAAATGTACTTCAAGTTTACTCCCCCACGCCACCCGCAAACAGCCACTTAACTGAACTTGGAAAACCGTGCCAAAATACACACACACACACACACACACACACACACACACACACACACATCTACATACATACAGCCCTATACAGAGGTTTGGGAGTCCTGTTTGTTTTGATTTTTAGCAAACAAACCCCAGCGGTGTCCACTGCCCTGGGTGTCCGGGAAGCTCAGACCCGAAAGCAACGCAGGACACCCGCCAGAGCCCCAGCTGGCAAAGCAGTGTCCCAGCAATACTCCATCTGACCCTCTAATGAGTCACGGGTCCAATCATGACACCACATCACTTACTGGGACGTCTTCTATTTCTTTCCTCGCGCCAGGAAGAACAGAGAACGATTTCAAACTCCTAAGCAGGCAACCGTGCCCGCACCGGAGCTGCCAACGGCTTCACGCCGGAGCCACTCTCTAGCCGCCGAGCCGGCCCCGCAGCCGCCGCCACACCCCGGCCTCCCTCACCTGCCTCCCGCCGTGCCCCTACCTTCGGCCAGCGACTCCTCCAGGGTGACCTGATAGCGGCCGACGGCGAACACCCGGACCCCCATGGACGAGCTTCCGAAGCCGCCGCCGAGCCCGGAGCCCGCGGCCCCTCCAGCCGCCGCCCCGCCGCCGCTGCCCTCCGACTTGGGCATCCGAGAGAACTTCTTCATGGTCCCGCCGGCGCGCTGGAGGGCACCAGGAGGGCACGAGGGCGCGCGAGGGGCGAGAGCCCGACCCGCGCGGCGCGCAGCGGAGCGCGGGGCGCGGCCGACCGTCTGTGAGGGGTCGCCGCCCTTCGCGCGCGCGAGCGTCGGTGCGCAGCGGCTCGCCGCGCCTCACATTCCGCGCGTCCCGAGCGCGCAGCCCCGGCCGCCCGCTGCAGCTGCCCAGCGCCCGCAGAGCCAGCGGGAGGGCGGGGCCGGGGCGGGGCGAGGGCGGGGCCTGGCGAGCGGGGCGCGAGCCGCCCGGGAAGAGGGAGGGGCCGGCCGAGGTGGGCGTGGCGCTAGGTCCCGCGGCCTGCGCGCCCTGGAGACCGCAGCTCGTTCGCGCCGGGCTCACACCGAGGCCGCCCGCCTCTTGCGGCTGTTGGGGGGTGCGGCGCCGGTGCCAACCGCTTGCAGAGCCGGGCGCCGGGCGCCGCGCGCAAGCGCGCTGTCCGCGCCGCCGGAAGTGACGGTTCCGGCCCGTGTCACGTGGAGGAGGAACGGGCACATCTCCGTGGGGGCTGGGGCTAGGAGTGAAGTCTGGGGTCCCGGTTACTAGGAAGTGGTCCCCACGCGGGTCAGCGGGGCTGCTGGGGTTGGAATTGTGTATGTCGCTCTGGGGTCCTTAAATGCGGCCAGCAGCTTGACCCACTGTCGGAAGCTGCCCGCTTCGAGTCTCAGCCAGTTTTCCATACTCTCCCGAGAGAATCGGTTTTCCAGGCACCCTGGAGCGTGGGCGGAGGAACAGCGCGAAGCTCGCAGGTTCCCACGGGGCGACTTGCAAAGCCCAGGTGTCCTCGCACTGTACCGGATGTTTGCTCTCGGAAGCGTTCTGCGGTTTAAGAATTACTTGGGAGAGCTTTAAAAGCTCTCTTGTGTGCAGTGTAGAAGCCGTGCGATTGTGTTCAAAAACAAATACGGTATTAAGATCATTTTTAAAGATCATTAATCGCTATTGGCTGGGGAAAACCTAACCCTATCGCCCAAGGTCACACTGCTCTGGCTTGTGGCCTGGAGCATCAAAAATCTTAGTTACTCGCTTTCAACCATTCTGAAAAAGTAGGTTAGGGTTAGATCCTTACAGTCGGGCAGCTTTAGAGGCAGCTTCTGATCCCACCCAAACTAAAGATTCTCCTGTTTGAAAAAGAATGCCTGATTGCCTCACTTTTCATAAACTGTAAGAGTCTCATGCCTGCGGGATGGGCCCAGGAATGCGGTCAGAGGGTATGTGGTACTGGAAAGGATGGCAAAATGGAGAAAAGGTGGAAAGAGAGAAGACGGGACTCTGGCTCTAGCCCCACTTCCTGGAGATGGAATCACCTATAGCCTGAGCGGGCCTGGACCTCATTACCTTCCAGAGATAGCCTTAAACTTGTGATCTCCCTGTCTCTGCCACTGTGCCCCCCTAGTACTGGGATTATGAGAGCATGCATCACTATCAGGCCTAGCGCAGCCTCCCTTCCATAGCCCAAGTCTAATCCTAGCCGAAGCAAGAGAACCAAGAATTAGCGGCCAGGCTGGAATTCGTGGCAAGATCTTTTTATTTAAAATAACTATAATTATTATTAAAATAATAAAATAATAACTGCTTGAAGTTTCCAGCTTCTTAAGCTAAAAATCTAAATTTTTACCACCCATTATATAAAATTTCTCCAGTTTTCTTGATTGTTTCCCAATTCCAGCGAACACCCATGAAAGTAGATGAGGACCATACAATCATCACCATTTTCTTTATCTTTTTTTTTTTTGGTTCTTTTTTTTCGGAGCTGGGGACCGAACCCAGGGCCTTGCGCTTCCTAGGTAAGCGCTCTACCACTGAGCTAAATCCCCAGCCCCTTTCTTTATCTTTTTAATGAGTTACGGGGCAGGGGCATTAGGAAATGTGCTTAAGCAAAAGACTTTCAGCTATAACCCTCTGTTCACTCTTCCCTCTGCTTTTTGAAAAGCAGCTGCTTCTCCAGTGCTCAAACAGTGCTCCAGATTTCGGCATTTCTGCCGCATAACCCACTAAACGGGCATTCTTCATCCAAAGGCCTGACCTTTAAAGTACATTCCAGCTCAGTGGAAGTCGGATTGGATGTCAGACGGTTGATGTGTTGTGGCACTTGGGAGTTTCCATTTAGAAATGAGCTGGCCATCTTCCTCACTGTGAGAAGCCACAGGAGTCTCGTCCCCTCCAACAGTTAGTTGTGTGTTTCAAGCAGAATAACGGGGGAAATGCAGCCATTTTGTGCGATTCAAAACTGGACTCAGCTTAACGAGCACTTTGGGCCTCACACAACTTATCAGAACACTAGAATAAAAACCCGTAACCATAACACCATCATGGTTTTGGTAAAGAAGATCATTTTCTTGATCCCACATATCCTGACTTGGGATTTTGAAAGCTAATGTTTAGGACCCTGCCGAAAACAGGTCACCACCAAGGCATCCCGTTGAGTTATGAGGAAATGTGCGTGCAAGCCTGACAACCTGAGATCAACCTCTTGAACACCTGTGGCACAACCTCATTCCCTGTAAGCTGTCCTCTGACTATACACACACACACATATATTCCTAGTACATAACTGTTTGACAGTATTCTTTAGTTAAAGGGTGGCAGGGGCCGTGGAAATGGCTCAGCAGGTCAAAGCATTTACAGCACAGACCTGGTGATGTAAAAATTTACATAATACTAAATAGCCTGAGAAAAAGGTTTTAAGACAGTTCACAGTGGCACACCGAGCATGAAATACATTTCTACAATAGAGCTTCAGCTGCTTCCTGACCTGGTCACCATTCTACCAGGCCGAACGAACCTGGAGCATGGGGTCCAAAAAATGAGGCAGGCTGTAGTCTCAGGCAATAGCCAGCTTTATTCAGGGCATCGGACAATTTATACTCCGAGGGTTAAGCAGAATCACGTGAATGTGTACAACTACAAGAACAAGCCATACCTGGCCAAAAAAAAAAAAAAAAAAAAAAAAATGTTTTTCTCTAGAAGCACACGACTAGCAACAGCTCAAGTTAACTATCTGCTGCACCTGGAGGGCCACAAAAAATACATTCCCAGAACAATCCCATGTTTTGAAGAAACAGGTCACAAGACTCTTGTTTTCCCGGTGTTTTCTCACAAGCACTCAGAATTCTCACGTGGCTGTATTTGTAGACTGTGTTCTGACACTGTTAGTTTTTATTTTTTTTGTTGTTTTGAGGGTTATTTTTTCTAACTGTTGCTTTATGCATGTAGAGATTTCGATTACATGTATGCCCGTGCAGCATGCACATGCCTAGTGCCCACAGAGGCCACGAGAGGACATCGCACCCTTTGGAACTGGAGTCGCACACAGTTGTGAGCAGTCAGGTGTGTCCAGAGAACCGAACCCTGTTCCTCTGAAGAGTGCTCTTAAAAAGTGAGCCGTCTCTTCTGTCCACTGGCCGTGCTTTTAAGAGCACATTTAAGGAGTCCGACTTCACCATCAGGCTCTGTACCTTGGTCCCCACATGCCTGACTGGGAAGGGTTCTGAGGCAGAAGGACAGGAAGAGAGGGGTGGGGAGGGAGGAATCCTCTCCTGGCTTAGGAAACAACGGAGCTAGTTCCATGGAAAACGGTTGACTTCTGTCCCAGTGAGCTCAAGCTACACTTTCAAAGCACTCACATGGATAGACACACGAATCTACTCAAGTGATTAGCACCGAAGTCAGCTTTAACTCCAGTCTCTTGTCCAAACCCACAGCTTACTTTAACCAAGCTTCTGTCTACTATTCTACAACCGTTGGTGGGCAGGAACCATTGGTTAGGTGGCAGGCAAACAGATCCACATTAAGAACCCTACGGTACCACAAGAGTCACTCACGGGCGGCCACAAGTGTATCCCAGGATCTAGAGAGTAGGTGTGGCGTGTGGTAGATTCAATACTGGACACTGATTCAAAAAAGACCAGAGGTTGGGTGTAGGAGAGGGCAAAGGAAAAGTATCTCAGCCTGCCTCAGGCTGCCACTCTACATACATTACTTCCTTGTCCTCAGAGACAGAGAGGATCACTTGTCGACCCCAACTTTCAGCAATTTCACTCCAGCCAACCCCGAATCACTTTCGCTTCTTATGAAGCTGTTTCAGGGCCCAGTGTTCAGTCAGGCTAAACATTTTTGTTTTCAGTCATCTGACTGAGTAGGTGGCAGCTTGGGACTGCAGGGCCACCTCCCGCTGTGAGCCCTCGCCTGAGCTCTGCCATTTTCCAGTGGCAGGTTTGAATGTACGGAATCCCCATTTGTACCCCTACTCCTCAGATCTCCAGAACAGTTCTTGCCTCCTGATGACCAGGCTTTCCCCGAATGCCTTTCAGTCCAGCACACCTAGTGTTAAGGGTTTTATTAGGGGAAGGGCCACACTGCTTTTTTTTAAATCCCAGTGCCAAACAGCATATCTGACATACAGTGGTCACCGAATAAATCAATGGCTTGGTCAAAAGCCTAGTTAGTGGGAAAACTGGGGTTGGGGAAGGGTGAGACCAGGCTCAAACCTCAGGTCTATCCGCCACTCCAGGTTTCGCCTACCTGCACCTGAATGTTGGGCATCTTTATGATTGAGATTGGCCACTGCCCTCCCGCAGTGTGGTAGTTAACCGTCTGTGCTTGTTTTCCCATGTGGAGGCTTTGAGGTGGCCTGAGTTTTGAGCATTAAGCACAAAGGCCTAAAACAGTGCTGAACTCGCTGTGGGTGGGTCGCTTTTTAAAGCGCAGTTCTCTTTCCTGCACGATTTTGATCAAAATCATCCCTGAAATGGCAGAGCAAGGAGCCAGATCACTCAATCCCATTACCCTGCACTGTCAGTGTCTCAAGATCTATGTGGGCTTCAGCTGCTGTCATTGGTCAGTTTATTTTCTTCACCTTGGTGAACTTTGAGCTGCAATCACAGCCGAGGATGAGACAAACCAGGGGCAGGACAGTCCTCTGGCTAAAAGCACCTCGGCAGTGGTGCCTTTTTGCCTCTGTCCTAAGTGACAAACACTCATGTACGGAAGTATACTGGCCATGGTCAACCTGGATAGCTTCCTGGGCTTCTGAGAATGGCCTCAGAAATGCAAGTAGCTGGAAAGGCTAGAAAATTAGGTTAGGAGAGGAGGTTAGTTTAAGAAGCAATTGGCTTGCATCTTGAGGACTTGAGTTCAATTCCCCAAGACCCACCTAAAAAGCTAGACCCAATAGCATATGCCTATAATGCCGGTGCTATGGGGATGGAGGCAGGAGGATATTCTCCTAATCCTTAAAATGCCATAGCTCAAGAGGCAAACAGCATTTCCCCTCCCCCACCCCCTCCAGAGCTGGGGACTGAACCCAGGGCCTTGTGCTTCCTAGGCAAACGCTCTATCACTGAGCTAAATCCCCAACCCCGCAAACAGCATTTTTGAAGATGACATTCAAGGTTGGCCTCCAGTCTCTCTCTCCACACATGAACACACATGCTTTCACACACACCTTAGATGAGCACACACATTATCTGCGTAAGAAGGAAATCACATCCTGACTCTGGAGTAAAAAACATAAGGGTGTAAAACTCAGGACAGGGTCCTGTAATATAACATAATCTACAAGGTAAAAAGAGGTGAGAAACTGGGGCTGAGGATTTAGCTCAGTGGTAGAGCGCTTACCTAGGATCCCTGGGTTCGGTCCCCAGGTCCGAAAAAAAGAACCAAAAAAAAAAAAAAAAAAAAAAGAGGTGAGAAACTCAGAAACTTGAAGTAAAACTAAAGAAAGCCAGGGAACCGGATGAAACCTGGCCCCGAATCTCAGAAACCTTGGATCCCCATGGCACTGATCAACTCACCACCCTCTAAGACGCCCTGATCACCCAATTTGTTCTCATGTTTCCCTGACGTGGGGCATTCATCTCCTCCCTGCTCCTAACCATCTATTTGACACACTCAGTATTCTAACCTGACATGCCTTCAAAGTAATTTTTCCAGCTTTCCAACTCCATAATCTAACATTTCTCAGAATTACCACAGCCGTTTGTCAGCACGCGAGGCCTAGCATTTGTTTCCTAATTAAATAGTGCACGTAAGCCTGTAAATCGTAACTATCAAGTAAAATATAATCCGTGGTTTCCTTCTCCACATCCCTCTCCTTTCCCTCCCTTCCTCCCCCTTTCCCACTGTCCCTCTGTCTTTACAATGCTGGCATTAAAACCCAGACATCATGCCTAGATTTTAAAATGCCACCATCACGGCACCCCTGTCGTACTTAGAAGATGCTATGGTGTAGCCGGCATCTTGGTCTCCATATTCTTACCTGCCTGCCCCCATCTTCTGAGAGGTCCCGTGAGAGAGTTGTGTTGTAGATGGTCCAATTGGGGCTGATACAACCTACAGCCACTTACTCTGCATCTAACCAGTTGTCATTCTCTACAGCAGCCTTGCCTGCTATAAAAAGAAGCTTCTGTGATGAGAGGTGAGAGCTGTGCATTATCTATGGAGATAAGTATTTAGAAAACCTTTAGGAACTAACATCAATTCGGAAATCTGCAGTCGTAGGTTCTTCCGAGAGGTCTGTGATATCTCCCACCATGTATACTTTGCTAGATTTACAATACCAGAGATGACTTCCCTCCTCTGAAGTGGCCTTAAGCCCAGTAACTGTTGGTGACCCCCCCACCACCACAGCCCAATATAAAAGTGTCACTATTATACCCTTGGGGATATCTTGCTGTCCTGGCCATTGCTGTGGTCTGCAGGCCTTACAGCTGGGTGGGGTCAATTGCTTCCCCCTGGGTAGCTTTCATTCTGACCTCAGGGAGGAGGTCAACCCTAGCTTCCTTTCTTTGAAGGTTTTTGTTTGAAGTGTGTGGTGTCTTCAGCAATAGAGTTCTTACTTCAAGTTCTACTAAGCAAACTAGAACAATGGCAATCACCTACACTCTCTGGGGAGCCACTCAGATGCCCTCCCGCCACACACACACACACAAGGAGTTGTCTCTTACCTAGCACTGGGGATTTGTTAGATTTTTGTTAAGCTTCTGGGGAGCAAATTATCACAAAATGTGATGTAATCCCTTAAAATAATACATTATATATATATATATATATACATATATATATATATATATATATATATATAATGTGTGTGTGTGTATTTTAAATGACTTTTGTTCTCTTTTGTTTTTGAGATAGAGTTTCTATGTACAGCCCTGAATTTCCTAGAAATTCACTCTGTAGACCAGGCTGACCTCAAACTCAAAGGTCCAACTGCCTCTGCCTCCTGGGGACTAGGATTAAAGGCGTGCACCCAACTATAAGGCATATGTGACTTTTCCAACACCCCAATGTTTACCTCTCCCTATACATCACCCACCCTTCCCTATCCTCAGTTAAGGCCAGTCTGTGCCATTTTCCCTTTTCCCACCTTCCTGTTCTGCACTGTCTCCCTCCCTTTCTAAGAGCTCCTTCCCCTTTCTCCCATGGTGCCTTTCAACTGTCCTAGTTTCTGAAGTTTCAAGTCACATACTCAAATCTAAAGATTGCAGGCTAGCATCCACAGATAAGAAAGAACATATGGTATTTTTCTTTCTGGATCTGGGTCGCCTCGCTCTGTGGTATTTTTTACCCATAAAATCCCAATAGTATGTTTGTCTGCATAAGACCTGCATAACAACAACATCAGTTGACATGCTAGCATGGACATGCCTTACATGTGAGTAGCCACTGGCCACTGATATAGAAGGAATCCATTTTCTCCAGAGATGAACCCCTGCTAGGTTTTCTAGTCCCAAGTAGATGAACTATCAGGGTTTTAAACAATAATTACAAAAGAGGTCCTAAATTCAAGAGGGAATTGAAAGGACGCAGGAGATGGAGAAAGGAGAGGTGGGGATGGTGTTATTCATATATGAAGTTCTCAAAAACTAAAACAAAACAAAACAAAAAAACGCCATTTTAAAATTTTGGTTTGTATTTTGGAATAAAAAATGAAACAGATGCATTAGGGAGAAATTAGTGTCTATCAGAAAGTAAATAAAGATTATTTTCATTGTACTGTTAGAGACACAGAGGGACTCCAGCTATAGATGTGTCCCCCAGAAACACCCTGATAAAATATAACTAAACATTGTGTAAAGGTGGGGTTTCACATTCATTTTCATTCTGATGAAACCCAAGACCACCTATAAGCCTATTCTAAGCTGCAATGCATTTCTTTTTACCCACTTCTTCACTTAGGCTATGTGCAAATTCATGTTATTGAACTTCGCCTATTATGTTATTTGCATGTCACTACAAAAATAGTATTCAAGATAATCACACTATAAAGGCTAATTATGAGTGGGGTGTGGTGGTAGTTCAGTGCTTAGGGTGCTGAGGCCCAAATTCAAAGCCAACTGTGGTTACATGGTAAATCTATACCAGCCTGGGCTACAGAGTAAGACCCAGACAAACAAAACAAATGACAAGTATTTAAACAGTTGAGTTTTACGCTTCAGAACCACATCTGTTCCTGGCCCCTCCCTTATCTGCTAATAGCAGCTGACCCACGCTTTTGGACAGATAACAAAGGTGTTTACTGTAACAGCTGCTGCTTGATGTCCATGGATAAGCTAGTGGTGAGTCAGACCCTCTGAAGATACAATGTGGCCTCTCTGAAGATACAATGTGGCCTCTCTGAAGATACACTGTGGCCTCTCTGAAGATACAATGTGGCCTCTCCGAAGATACAATGTGGCTGTCTTCAGGAACTTCACTTTGGCAAAGGGAAGAAATTGTAGGGCTGAAAGGGATCTCTATATTGTTCCCATTTCATAAAAATTCTTGTCATTTTCATGCATGTGACATATCTGTTGAGTCCCCATGTTGGACCCAGATTATACACAAGTGTGTTTCGTGTGATCTCAAAACTTATGAATCTAATATAGTCATGGGTGTGTAGGCAGTGTATTAAAAGTGTTCCTGGTCTTCCTGGTTGCTGCCGCTGCAGAGAGCCCATGGGCAGCACCCCATGAGGGAACTTGAGCCTCAGGACCACAGGTAAGACCAACTTTTCTGCTGCAAGAAAGCTGCCTGGTGAGCTTGGGATACACGGAAGCAGAATTCCTCTAGGACCGGGCACGTTCTGTGTTTACCGGAAGTCCCACACCCTCGGATCCCGGCCCGCAGCAGCTCTCTGCTCCCAGACCCCGTGAGAGAGAGAGACCCAACCGCCTGGTCAGGTGGGCACTCCTGAGGCTGCAGACCGGAAGAGACCACCAACACTGCTCACCCCTGCCCACATCCCTGGCCCAAGAGGAAACTGTATAAGGCCTCTGGGCTCCCGTGGGGGAGGGCCCAGGAGCGGCAGGACCCCTGCCTGAGACACCGCCAGAACCTGAAGGAAACAGACCAGATAAACAGTTCTCTGCACCCAAATCCCATGGGAGGGAGAGCTAAACCTTCAGAGAGGCAGACAAGCCTGGGAAACCAGAAGAGACTGCTCTCTGCACACACATCTCGGACGCCAGAGGAAAAAGCCAAAGACCATCTGGAACCCTGGTGCACTGAAGCTCCCAGAAGGGGCGGCACAGGTCTTCCTGGTTGCTGCCGCTGCAGAGAGCCGGTGGGCAGCACCCCACGAGCGAACTTGAGCCTCGGGACCACAGGTAAGACCAAATTTTCTGCTGCAAGAAAGCTGCCTGGTGAACTCAAGACACAGGCCCACAGGAACAGCTGAAGACCTGTAGAGAGGAAAAACTACACGCCCGAAAGCAGAACACTCTGTCCCCATAACTGACTGAAAGAGAGGAAAACAGGTCTACAGCACTCCTGACACACAGGCTTATAGGACAGTCTAGCCACTGTCAGAAATAGCAGAACAAAGTAACACTAGAGATAATCTGATGGCGAGAGGCAAGCGCAGGAACCCAAGCAACAGAAACCAAGACTACATGGCACCATCGGAGCCCAATTCTCCCATCAAAACAAACATGGAATATCCAAACACACCAGAAAAGCAAGATCTAGTTTCAAAATCATTTTTGATCATGATGCTGGAGGACTTCAAGAAAGACGTGAAGAACTCCCTTAGAGAACAAGTAGAAGCCTACAGAGAGGAATCGCAAAAATGCCTGAAAGAACTCCAGGAAAACATAAATAAACAAGTAGAAGCCCATAGAGAGGAGACACAAAAATCCCTGAAAGAATTCCAGGAAAACATAAATAAACAAGTAGAAGCCCATAGAGAGGAGACACAAAAATCTCTGAAAGAATTCCAGGAAAACACAATCAAACAGTTGAAGGAATTAAAAATGGAAATAGAAGCAATCAAGAAAGAACACATGGAAACAAACCTGGATATAGAAAACCAAAAGAAGAGACAAGGAGCTGTAGATACAAGCTTCACCAACAGAATACAAGACATGGAAGAGAGAATCTCAGGAGCAGAAGATTCCATAGAAATCATTGACTCAACTGTCAAAGATAATGTAAAGCAGAAAAAGCTACTGGTCCAAAACATACAGGAAATCCAGGACTCAATGAGAAGATCAAACCTAAGGATAATAGGTATAGAAGAGAGTGAAGACTCCCAGCTCAAAGGACCAGTAAATATCTTCAACAAAATCATAGAAGAAAACTTCCCTAACCTAAAAAAAGAGATACCCATAGACATACAAGAAGCCTACAGAACTCCAAATAGATTGGACCAGAAAAGAAACACCTCCCGTCACATAATTGTCAAAACACCAAACGCACAAAATAAAGAAAGAATATTAAAAGCAGTAAGGGAAAAAGGTCAAGTAACATATAAAGGCAGACCTATCAGAATCACACCAGACTTCTCGCCAGAAACTATGAAGGCCAGAAGATCCTGGACTGATGTCATACAGACCCTAAGAGAACACAAATGCCAGCCCAGGTTACTGTATCCAGCAAAACTCTCAATTAACATTGATGGAGAAACCAAGATATTCCATGACAAAACCAAATTTACACAATATCTTTCTACAAATCCAGCACTACAAAGGATAATAAATGGTAAAGCCCAACATAAGGAGGCAAGCTATACCCTAGAAGAAGCAAGAAACTAATCGTCTTGGCAACAAAACAAAGAGAATGAAAGCACACAAACATAACCTCACTTCCAAATATGAATATAACGGGAAGCAATAATCACTATTCCTTAATATCTCTCAATATCAATGGCCTCAACTCCCCAGTAAAAAGACATAGATTAACAAACTGGATACGCAATGAGGACCCTGCATTCTGCTGCCTACAGGAAACACACCTCAGAGACAAAGACAGACACTACCTCAGGGTGAAAGGCTGGAAAACAACTTTCCAAGCAAATGGTCAGAAGAAGCAAGCTGGAGTAGCCATTCTAATATCAAATAAAATCAATTTTCAACTAAAAGTCATCAAAAAAGATAAGGAAGGACACTTCATATTCATCAAAGGAAAAATCCACCAAGATGAACTCTCAATCCTAAATATCTATGCCCCAAATACAAGGGCACCTACATACGTAAAAGAAACCTTACTAAAGCTCAAAGCACACATTGCACCTCACACAATAATAGTGGGAGATTTCAACACACCATTCTCATCAATGGACAGATCATGGAAACAGAAATTAAACAGTGATGTCGACAGACTAAGAGAAGTCATGAGCCAAATGGACTTAACGGATATTTATAGAACATTCTATCCTAAAGCAAAAGGATATACCTTATTCTCAGCTCCTCATGGTACTTTCTCCAAAATTGACCATATAATTGGTCAAAAAATGGTACTCAACAGGTACAGAAAGATAGAAATAATCCCATGCGTGCTATCGGACCACCACGGCCTAAAACTGGTCTTCAATAACAATAAGGGAAGAATGCCCACATATACGTGGAAATTGAACAATGCTCTACTCAATGATAACCTGGTCAAGGAAGAAATAAAGAAAGAAATTAAAAACTTTTTAGAATTTAATGAAAATGAAGATACAACATACCCAAACTTATGGGACACAATGAAAGCTGTGCTAAGAGGAAAACTCATAGCGCTGAGTGCCTGCAGAAAGAAACAGGAAAGAGCATATGTCAGCAGCTTGACAGCACACCTAAAAGCTCTAGAACAAAAAGAAGCAAATACACCCAGGAGGAGTAGAAGGCAGGAAATAATCAAACTCAGAGCTGAAATCAACCAAGTAGAAACAAAAAGGACCATAGAAAGAATCAACAGAACCAAAAGTTGGTTCTTTGAGAAAATCAACAAGATAGATAAACCCTTAGCCAGACTAACGAGAGGACACAGAGAGTGCGTCCAAATTAACAAAATCAGAAATGAAAAGGGAGACATAACTACAGATTCAGAGGAAATTCAAAAAATCATCAGATCTTACTATAAAAACCTATATTCAACAAAATTTGAAAATCTTCAGGAAATGGACAATTTCCTAGACAGATACCAGGTATTGAAGTTAAATCAGGAACAGATAAACCAGTTAAACAACCCCATAACTCCTAAGGAAATAGAAGCAGTCATTAAAGGTCTCCCAACCAAAAAGAGCCCAGGTCCAGACGGGTTTAGTGCAGAATTCTATCAAACCTTCATAGAAGACCTCATACCAATATTATCCAAACTATTCCACAAAATTGAAACAGATGGAGCCCTACCGAATTCCTTCTACGAAGCCACAATTACTCTTATACCTAAACCACACAAAGACCCAACAAACAAAGAGAACTTCAGACCAATTTCCCTTATGAATATCGACGCAAAAATACTCAATAAAATTCTGGCAAACCGAATTCAAGAGCACATCAAAACATCATCCACCATGATCAAGTAGGCTTCATCCCAGGCATGCAGGGATGATTTAATATACGGAAAACCATCAACGTGATCCATCATATAAACAAACTGAAAGAACAGAACCACATGATCATTTCATTAGATGCTGAGAAAGCATTTGACAAAATTCAACACCCCTTCATGATAAAAGTCCTGGAAAGAATAGGAATTCAAGGCCCATACCTAAACATAGTAAAAGCCATATACAGCAAACCAGTTGCTAACATTAAACTAAATGGAGAGAAACTTGAAGCAATCCCACTAAAATCAGGGACTAGACAAGGCTGCCCACTCTCTCCCTACTTATTCAATATAGTTCTTGAAGTTCTAGCCAGAGCAATCAGACAACAAAAGGAGATCAAGGGGATACAGATCGGAAAAGAAGAGGTCAAAATATCACTATTTGCAGACGACATGATAGTATATTTAAGTGATCCCAAAAGTTTCACCAGAGAACTACTAAAGCTGATAAACAACTTCAGCAAAGTGGCTGGGTATAAAATTAACTCAAATAAATCAGTTGCCTTCCTCTATTCAAAAGAGAAACAAGCCGAGAAAGAAATTAGGGAAACGACACCCTTCATAATAGACCCAAATAATATAAAGTACCTCGGTGTGACTTTAACTAAGCAAGTAAAAGATCTGTACAATAAGAACTTCAAGACACTGAGGAAAGAAATTGAAGAAGACCTCAGAAGATGGAAAGATCTCCCATGCTCATGGATTGGCAGGATTAATATAGTAAAAATGGCCATTTTACCAAAAGCAATCTACAGATTCAATGCAATCCCCATCAAAATACCAATCCAATTCTTCAAAGAGTTAGACAGAACAATTTGCAAATTCATCTGGAATAACAAAAAACCCAGGATAGCTAAAGCTATCCTCAACAATAAAAGGACTTCAGGGGGAATCACTATCCCTGAACTCAAGCAGTATTACAGAGCAATAGTGATAAAAACTGCATGGTATTGGTACAGAGACAGACAGATAGACCAATGGAATAGAATTGAAGACCCAGAAATGAACCCACACACCTATGGTCACTTGATTTTTGACAAAGGAGTCAAAACCATCCAATGGAAAAAAGATAGCATTTTCAGCAAATGGTGCTGGTTCAACTGGAGGGCAACATGTAGAAGAATGCAGATCGATCCATCCTTATCACCCTGTACAAAGCTTAAGTCCAAGTGGATCAAGGACCTCCACATCAAACCAGACACACTCAAACTAATAGAAGAAAAACTAGGGAAGCATCTGGAACACATGGGCACTGGAAAAAATTTCCTGAACAAAACACCAATGGCTTATGCTCTAAGATCAAGAATCGACAAATGGGATCTCATAAAACTACAAAGCTTCTGTAAGGCAAAGGACACTGTGGTTAGGACAAAACGGCAACCAACAGATTGGGAAAAGATCTTTACCAATCCTATAACAGATAGAGGCCTTATATCCAAAATATACAAAGAACTCAAGAAGTTAGACCACAGGGAAACAAATAACCCTATTAAAAAATGGGGTTCAGAGCTAAACAAAGAATTCACAGCTGAGGAATGCCGAATGGCTGAGAAACACCTAAAGAAATGTTCAACATCTTTAGTCATAAGGGAAATGCAAATCAAAACAACCCTGAGATTTCACCTCACACCAGTGAGAATGGCTAAGATCAAAAACTCAGGTGACAGCAGATGCTGGCGAGGATGTGGAGAAAGAGGAACACTCCTCCATTGTTGGTGGGATTGCAGACTGGTAAAACCATTCTGGAAATCAGTCTGGAGGTTCCTCAGAAAATTGGACATTGAACTGCCTGAGGATCCAGCTATACCTCTCTTGGGCATATACCCAAAAGATGCCTCAACATATAAAAGAGACACGTGCTCCACTATGTTCATCGCAGCCTTATTTATAATAGCCAGAAACTGGAAAGAACCCAGATCCCCTTCAACAGAGGAATGGATACAGAAAATGTGGTACATCTACACAATGGAATATTACTCAGCTATCAAAAACAACGCGTCTATGAAATTCGTAGGCAAATGGTTGGAACTGGAAAATATCATCCTGAGTGAGATAACCCAATCACAGAAAGACATACATGGTATGCACTCATTGATAAGTGGCTATTAGCCCAAATGCTTGAATTACCCTAGATCCCTAGAACAAACGAAACTCAAGACGGATGATCAAAATGTGAATGCTTCACTCCTTCTTTAAATGAGGAAAAAGAATACCCTTGGCAGGGAAGGGAGAGGCAAAGATTAAAACAGAGACTGAAGGAACACCCATTCAGAGCCTGCCCCACATGTGGCCCATACATATACAGCCACCCAATTAGACAAGATGGATGAAGCAAAGAAGTGCAGACCGACAGGAGCCGGATGTAGATCGCTCCTGAGAGACACAGCCAGAATACAGCAAATACAGAGGCGAATGCCAGCAGCAAACCACTGAACTGAGAATAGGTCCCCCATTGAAGGAATCAGAGAAAGAACTGGAAGAGCTTGAAGGGGCTCGAGACCCCATATGTACAACAATGCCAAGCAACCAGAGCTTCCAGGGACTAAGCCACTACCTAAAGACTATACATGGACTGACCCTGGACTCTGACCCCATAGGTAGCAATGAATATCCTAGTAAGAGCACCAGTGGAAGGGGAAGCCCTGGGTCCTGCTAAGACTGAACCCCCAGTGAACTAGACTATGGGGGGAGGGCGGCAATGGGGGGAGGATGGGGAGGGGGACACCCATAAGGAAGGGGATGTTTGCCCGGAAACCGGGAAAGGGAATAACACTCGAAATGTATATAAGAAATACTCAAGTTATTAAAAAAAAAAAGTGTTCCTGCTGTATCACAAGTGCCTCATTCAAATTTCTACACTTGGATTAACGCACTTGATCTCTGAAAACCTCTCTAATGGTACATGTAAATCAAAATAGTTATAAGAAGTGGAATTCCCCTATTTTGTACTGAAGAGGATTCCTCAATTATAAGTTTGACTTTCTTGAACTTTTAACTTTCAGGGCTAAGAATAGTTTAAAAGATCACTTTCCCACTTTATTCTTTCTCCTCCCCCTCCACCACCTTCCTCTCCCCCTCTTCCCTCATTCCTCTCGCTCTCCCTCCTCTTCATCTTCTTCCTCTTCAGTCTCCTCTTCGTTCTCCTCCTCATTCTTCCTTTTCTTCTTATAGCTTGAAGATGGAATCAAGAGTATCAGGCTGAGCACATGCTCTACTACTAAGCTAAATTCTAAGCTGAAAACAAAAACAAACTTTGAACTTCCTTATATGGCATCAAATAGATGATTAAAACATTGAAAACCTGAAACTACAGTCACCTCTGTTTTATACCATTTTTATTTTCTTTTAATTTGTTACTGCTTTTGGTAGTAGTCACAGCCCAAGAACAAAAAGTAACATACATTTATTTGGCTTATCCTGTGTAAGTCACATAATTAAACAAGTACTCAGCGTACAACTGTGTACACACTCCTGCCGCACAGTACTAAGCAAAATGGTAATGTATGGCACCCAACGCTGTAGACGTGGGATAGTTACCATCAGCATCACATTTCTGTCTATGTGTGTCCCAGTCTTCTCTATCATCATGTCTTCTGTAGTGTATGCCCTGCATCTTCTGCAGCACCAGTATCACAACTCCTGTCGTATGGGTCCACGGTTCGCCTAAAAATGATCCCAGAGACTCAACTAGTATGCGAAAGCCAAGAACGTTGTATTATGTAGAAGTCCAGCATGCTGGGGTCTACCATTTACCAAGATGGAGGCTCCCAAGTGAGCTCAAATGCCTGACCTAAAGCACATTAGGGGAAATCAGGGGATGGGTAGGTGACCTCTAAATCTGCTGGCTCTATCTCTAGGTACATTCCAGAACCATTGCTGGGGCATGAGGGGGGAGGGGGGGTATCTGGAAACTGTTGCTAGGGAAGTCTGCAAACTGTTGCTGGGGAAGTCTGGAAACTGTTGCTGACCCATTCCTCTTGCCTCAGGCCAGGTAGCAGGGCAGCTTATGCTGGCAGGGCAGTTTCTGACTAGCTGCCTGAAGCCTGGGGTTTTTGTTTGTATTTTGTTTTGTTTTGTTTTTTCAGTAACTAACTTGCCTGGACTTGAAAACAGAGATTTAGGCCTAGTCTCCTGAACTGCCAATTTGAAGCCTGTCACAGAGTCAGTCTTTCTCACTGTCAGTGTGTGCCCTGCATCTTCTCTGCCATCAGCACCAGGCCTCATGTCATTGTGTGCCCGGTCTTTCCCTTTCCTCAGTCTCTGACCCACACCTTCCCTGTCTCACCATCATTGCCTTGTTGCCTGGGATGCACATATCAAGCTTTCCTGTAACTGCATATCTCTAATAATGAACATTCCCACCTTAGGAACCTTGAAACTTACTGAATCCCTGCACATCAGGGAAGTTAATCGGAACATATACCCTACAAGAATTTTGCATACAAATAAATGTCTGCGGGCCAAGCATGAATGTTTCGACCTAATTTTTAAAAATTAATGAGGATTAGAGATATAGCTCAGTGGCAGAGCTATTGTTCGGTGTGTGCAAGGTCCTGGGTTCAATGTTCAGCACTGCTAAAATCAACCCCCTAGAATCAACTCCTCCCCGCCCCCCAGAAATTATGACTATAAACACATTTCCTTATTTTATAAGCTCCCTTTAAATTCCTCGTCTGGTACCAGATGAAGTGAAGCACACCCACCGTCCTAGCCACTCAGGGAGGGCCATGTGGCTCAGTTGTTAGAGACCAGTCTAGACAGCATAGCAAGACTTCTCGAGAGAAAAGAATTCTTCATCAAGAATGATGCTGCTGGGGTTAGGGATTTAGCTCAGTGGTAGAGCGCTTGCCTAGCAAGCACAAGGCCCTGGGTTCAATCCCCAGCTCCAAAAAAAAAAAAAAAAAAAGAATGATGCTGCCACTCTGTGGTCCATGCTGCCACTGGGGGCCAAGTAGGGCCTGTGGTCTTGGTGAAGCCAGGGACTACATTGATGTTTGTGACGGTTTGTATATGCTTGGCCCAGGGAGTGGCACTGTTTGGAGATGTGGTCCTGCTGGAGTAGGTGCGTCACTGTGGGCATAGGCTTAAGATCCTCACCCTAGCTGCCTGGATATCAATATTCTGCTAGCCGCCTTCCAATGAAGATGTAGAGCTCTCAGCTCCTCCTGCACCATGCCTGCCTGGATGCTGCCATGATCCTGCCTTGATGATAATGAGCTGAACTTCTGAATCTGTAAGCCAGTCCCGACTAAATGCTGTCCTTATAAGATTTGCATTGGTCATGGTGTCTGTTCACAGCAGTAAAACCCTAACAAAGACAATGTCCATGGCCCAAGTTACTACCGAAGGCCATTTGGATGTCCCTGGTCTGAGCTGCCATCTAAAGCCATGTTGATGCCTGTGGGCCAGGCTGCCACTAGGAACCATGTTGGGATCACTAACCTGGACCTGCCAAAGGAGACCACGCTGAGGTCCGTGGAACATGCTGATACCTGAGGCCATGGCCTGTGATGCTGCCAGATGCCATGTGGAGGTCCACGATCCGTGATCCATGATCCTGCAGACTGTAAAGCTCAGAGAAGCTTCCTCTGCAGTGCACCAACAGTCACTCATAGACTCACAGTTGTGAGAGACACAGAAGGCTTCTGTGACAACCCCTATCCCAGTCCCATCCCCAGAAGAGTAACAGCCTAGACGAGAAGCCGTTGAAGAGGACTCTTAAAAATCCTGATAAGGATGCCAGAGTGTAGCTCTCCACCATAGATGGTTCTGCCTGTGTGGGAGAGGGGAAAGAGGCACTCTTCTTTAAGGGGCTGGTGGCTGGCTACCAATGGTTTGACCATGGGCAACACAAGTTGTACTTGTGGTTTTTTATAAAAAAAATCTTTAGAGGGTGTGCAGACCTGGAGAGGAGGGGGAAGTCAGGTGATCAGGGTGCATTATGTGAAACTCCAAAACAATAAAAATGTTAAAACTAAAAAAAAAAAACAAAAAACAAAAAAATGAAGAATCCACTGGGAGTAGTACCCAGCACACTATTATCATGTCAAGTTATCATTTCCCTATTTTAAAAATCAGCAGCCATCACTAATTCAGTCTGCTAATTTATAAACACATTCCAGTGATGAGCTCCTTAATATTTTAAATTCTGAAACCATTGGGTTTTTTATAAGATTTATTTACTTTATTTATATGAGTACACTGTTAGCCATCTTCAGACACACCAGAAGGAGGGCATCAGATCTCATTACACATGGTTGTGAACCACCATGTGGTTGTTGGAGTTGAACTCAGGACCTCTGGAAGAGCAGTCAGTGCTCTTAGCCACTGAGCCATCTCTCCAGCCCTGAAACTGTTGTTTTAAGTGAAATGCAAAAGTTGCGTTGTAGATGCTCAGTAGAGGTCTTTTGTCTCAGTGGCCCATCTGTATACATCAAGAGGGTAACAAGAAGGGCTTTACTTCATTCTGTAGCCATGAGGAGTAAATACGCCTATAACGGTTTCAAGAAAGTATGGCATTTATAAAACACACCAACAGTTTCGTAACCACCAAGTCTCAATGTTTCTCGAACATGTTAAGCAATCTATTTTGTGAAAGAAATGCAGAGGGGCCTACAGCCTGGTGAGTTCTGTAGCTTTTGCTCACTGTCGAAGAGAACAATAAAGACTGACAATTTCACGTGAGTAATATTCTCTCGGGCAAAAGTGTGTTGCCAAAGGAAGGCAAGAGCATTGGTTAACTTGCTTAAACTATGATGAGTAACAGCTCCTTTTGTGGGCTATTTGAATAATGCATTTCAACTACAGAGAGAAGCTCCTAACGCTGCTGTTGTTTTGCTTGAATTGTTGGATACATTAATCTGTGGGGTTAATCTAGAAACTCTGTGAGAGCAAAAATTAAGGGCATTTCCCCAGCAAAGCATCCCCGCCAAGTATCCATGTGCTAAATTTACATTTTTTTCAATTCTAATATCAAGATTATCCTCTATAAAGAACTCAGCACTTTTCCAATTCATGTCCGATTTAGGATTCATTAGTCCACCAACACTCATTAAGCCAGAAACTCTGTGTATGACTATTCAAGGGATAAAATTATTAATAAGGCACATTCTCTTCATTAAGGAGTTACAATCTAATGAAAAAAACAGATTCATTCACATCTAACACAAGGCAGACTGCTAAGTACTTAGCAGAGGCGGGGAGGATTCTGGGAGCAAAGCAGGAGAGACTGATGGTTAGCAGCATCCCATGGATGAGAAAGCCTGTTAGACGGAAGGTGTTAGAGGAGAGCTGAGATCCCAGAAGGTGCTGCCGACCAGATGGTCACAATCTCCCCCAGATCTCCCGTCTAGTCCTCCAGTAACTGTTTCCTTATTCCTTTTCTTTTCTTTTCTTTTCTTTCTCTCTTTTTTTTTGGGGGGGGAGGGCGGGAGGGCAGGAGAGTTGAGACAGGGTTTCCCCGTGTAGCCCTGGATATCACAAAATTTGCCCTATAGATCAGGCTGGCCTCAGATTCAGAGATCTGCCTGCGTCTGCCTCTGAAGTGCTCGAAAACTGGCTGACACAGTGAGATCTCTGTGACTCACTGGCCAGTAACCCTAGCCTACTTGCTAAGTAAGTTCCAGGCTGGCGAGAGACCCTGTCTAAGAAAAGGAAAGGAAAACATTGACAATGTCTGAGAAGCAACGCGCAAGATTGTCGTCAGGCTTTTACCCGGACACCAGTGAAGCAAATGCAGGGACGGAGTACGGGGAGAGCTAAGAGAGCATAGGCGACGGAATGGATCATTGAACGCCGCTGCACTTGCTGTCTTATTTCTAATGCTGACCAGATGCTCTGTAGCTTTAATAAAAACTTCCAAAGGCGATTATGATTTAGTCAGGACAGTGACTACATTATAAGAATAAGACATGGCAGAATTTTTCCACTCCCGTGAGGCTTGTGACTGGTGACATCCACACAGGTCACGTGATCCCACCGATAGACAAGTGGGATTCCTTCTCCCTATCTGTGATCCCCAACTTTCTGCCTATTAGCTACCTCACTCAGGCATCAGTTCTTTTTTTTTTTTTTTTTTTTGGTTCTTTTTTTTCGGAGCTGGGGACCGAACCCAGGGCCTTGCGCTTCCTAGGCAAGGGCTCTACCACTGAGCTAAATCCCCAACCCCCAGGCATCAGTTCTTGAAACTAAGTGGGAGCTGAGAATGTAGCTCAGTAGTGGTGGATCACTCTGCCAGCAAGTACAGGGTCCCAGATTTAATCCCAAGCGCATATATATATATATATATATATATATATATATATATATATATATATATATATATATATATATAGAGAGAGAGAGAGAGAGAGAGAGAGAGAGAGAGTGTTGTTGCTATACCCTTAACTTGTTTGCTTACAGTATACAACTGATTTCATCACATTCGCATATTAAGCCATTGGTGTTGAAAGTAACAGGTATGTACATAGTAATATCTAATTAGTAATATCTAATTAGTAGCTCTCACAAACATTCCTGGGGGAATCACCAGTCATGACAGATCTTACAGACAGGGAAATCCGGACGCATGGTGAATGCTGCAGACGCAGCTTTAGAATAGCTTCAAATCAGCATTCTTAATAAACACTGCAGCCAGAGCTGAACTCTTGCTGTTAATGTAAGTGAATACTGGGGACCGAATTTTGCTACTGAGTAGGCAGATTTCCTCAGCCTAAAAGTAGAATCAATCGTTATTCTATCGCCGCTTGATATTGCTATTCACTGGTTCGAAAAACATTTCAAATGAGAAAATTTGAAAGAAATAATTGCAGAAATCAAAGCCCTAGGCGGAATACCACAGGGTTTCTTCGTTCCTCCTTCAATGCAATAAACGTGTGAAACTCCCACTATAACCCAAACACTGCTATACACTGGAGGCCAAGAAAGAAAATTAAGGCAAGATCTTTGATTTGAAATAGATTTTATTTTCATGGATTGGCAGCCTCGGTGTTGGCATTGATATCTCCTGCGTGGTATCTCTTTCAAGAGATTATCTAATCAGACACCGGCCTAGAAATTTTCAGGAGGAAAAAAAAAATCGGACAAAATGAGTAACGACTCCCAACAGACCCTTTCCGTTTGGTGGAGTGAGTGAAGTGTGAGCCTGGGGTCTAACGGGAGGCTTTAATTTAGCACCCTCAGAACCTCGGTGAAGCGATCCCCTCAGCACTAGAGATTTCGACCCTTCTAGTGTTAGAAAACTTGTGTTGGAAAAAGAAGAGGAAGGAGGAGGAGCAGGGAGGAGGGTGAAGAGGAGGAGGAGGGACGAGGAGGAGGAAGAGGGAGGAGGAGGAGCAGGGAGGGGGAGGGAGGAGGAGGAGAATGGGGAAGAAGAGGGGGAGGAGGAGGGGGAGGAGGGAGAAGAAATCCAATTTCCTAGTCCTAAGGTACTCCTGTACCCTCGAGTTCAAGTATAGTCTGAAATTTAAGTTCAAAGCCAGCCCGAGATCCTCCCATCACAAAGCCTCTCACTCCTTCCAGAACACAAGGCCCGGAGTGGGAATCAGAACTGGGGAACAGCTAGAACTGCAGATAACAGAGTTGCTTGGCAGAAATCCAACCTGTTGAGTTAGCAGAGCTGTGTAGAATAAAAGTAGAGGGGCTGGGGATTTAGCTCAGTGGTAGAGCGCTTGCCTAGGAAGCACAAGGCCCTGGGTTTGGTCCCCAGCTCCGAAAAAAAGACCAAAAAAAAAAAAAAAAAAAAAAAGAATAAAAGTAGAGTGGGCCGAGGTAGGAGCTCCGAGGTGGAGTAAAGACTTACAAGGGCTCAGGACCTCAGTATAGACCGCAGCATCACAGAAGACGGGAACAGCCACACCTCATCCCACCCCACCCCCCCATGGAGCCACAACTCAGCGAGGGTGGAAGCAGGGAGTAGGCTCTGGCAAGGTCTTCAAGGCTATCAACTTGCTTTTCGAGTAAGAGAAGAAAGGCGATACTCTAGACCCCGAGTTAATGAAGGAAAGAGCTTGAAAACCTCAGGATTCAGAAGCAAACGCGGTTTCGTGTTTCCCACAGAAGCTCAAGCAAACACACAAGCCGCTTGCTGTAACAGATAGCGTTTTGGGTCTAAAGAGTAGAGGAAGGTTCTCCATCTCCACAACCTCCTATAAGCCTGCCTTCGAGAAGTGGCAGACGGACTTCTTCTTCGTATTCTTTGGCTTTAGAGATACGAGTTACAGTGACATCCCCTGAAGTGAAGAGTTAAGGCTACAATTCTGTTTGCTCTTCCTCTAATTAAAAACAAAGTGACTTTTTAACCTTGTCTTTTTTTAACCAGCAGAAGAGGCTAATCGTGGATACAGAGGGATTTGGAAGGGCTCTGCCTATCCTTCAGTCTTTACTCTAATTCCTCAGTAAATGGTCTTAAGCAAACACAAGAGAGCTTGTCCAAATTGCTGTGGGTGGTGAACCTGCCAACCGTCTCTGAGGAAAGTACGATTCGGACTCCCAGGTAGCAGGTAGCAAAGAGGTTCAGTAATGGAGAATCCTCTCAAACGCAGAGTTTGGGAAAGCGTCAAATGATTGATAGTCGTTTTAAGTCTGTTACTACTTGCCTTTTGTCTAAATCAGCACGCCTTCATTTCGCATCTGTACTTAAGGGCCATCAATCAAAGTGAATGGAGCCTTGGAACCTTGTAAGAGTTACTCGCAGCTAACCATTGAACAAGTCTTCAACTGTTTATTTCTAGAACGGACAAGGAAGGATGGACAGTCTCCATGTTAGGATGGGCATTACAAAATTAGAGATCGAGTTTTTAAGTCAACTCTTCGCTAAGTTCTTACTAGGGATAGAGTGTGGAGTTCAAATTAACTGAGGTAGAGTTTCTGTTTGACTAGGCATTATTTAACTAATCTAATCAGACTGTGTGTGTGTGTGTGTGTGTGTGTGTGAGACTAGGTTTTTCAGTATCTTGAATGTGTGCATGTGTGTGTTTCTTTTTTTTTTTTTTTTTTTTGCTACTTTCTTTCCTATGTTACCAGTAACAAGTATGTCATATCTTTTGCTTTATGTAAACGTCTCTAAGAGCTGGTAATAGACAACCATGCAGATTTTTAAGCCAGACACTACCCCTAAATTTCCCCATTTATTAAAAAAAAAAAAGATGAGTTTGAAGATCTTTTTCCCCCAACCTTAGGCTTCCAGGATTTTATGTTAGCTTTTAAATGCTGACTCGAATACAAATATCTTTGGAAGCAAAGTATTAGGAAGTCTTTGATAAAACTGAGGTGATGACATTTATGTCCTCTTGAGTTCCTTAGCATTTCTTGTCTGTTTTTAGCGTGGATCTTTACCACAACGACCCCCAATGCGTCTCACCCAAAAGGAAGGGACACAAAAGGTAGTCATAGCTTTTCACTTAGTTGCTTTACAACGTGGGTAAGTAATTTATCCTCTGGGCCCGAGATACCTCCCTATGAGATATGCATGGTCACGGCGCATTCCCAACAGAGTTACCGAGGAGATCAAATACGATATTGATTACATAAAGCACTCGGTACATTAAAGATTAGCAAAAAAATAGTTGCTATTGATTTTGCCACCCAGAGCTATTAAATTTAAAAGAGAATGCAGTATCCACAAGAATCATTTAATAAGAGAAATGACAGGATCCCATCCATGGAGGACGATGTGGACATTCCTCGGAGGCCTCTCTGGAAATTTACCATTTTAACTACTACATTGCCCTTACAGTCTGTGCTTTATGATCGGTCCGGTACTTCTTGAGCCGTCCCTTGCAAACCCATGTTCGTTTTCTATCAGAATTTACCTTATCCTGGTCCCCTTCCGTCAGAGCCCAGCTGTCTTTCCGAGCGTTTCGGCTCACTAGGGTTTACAGCGAATGGCCTGGTGCCTTTGTCTTTCCAAAACCATGCTTATATCCGTACGGTGCAGGGTGAGACGGGGTGGGTGGTGTTGTCTAAATAAATGATCTTAGCGGTGTGAGTTTCAGGCCGTGTTGTGACTTTGTGGGGAAGCAAATTGGTGGCAAGTGCCCTTGTCAGTACCTCGAATGTCCACCCGCTTTGCAACAAGAACAGCTTGGCGTAGGATATGAAAATCTCCAACCGTTGGGTTGCGACTTCGCCAGCAGCACGTACAACGCCCACGCAACGTTAAGTACTACCTCTAATGAATCAGGTATTGGAAGACTTCGCTGATTACGCTTCTGTTTCCCTGGTGTCCTGACTAAAACCTATTGTATCGAGCAAGGAGTATTTCCTTCACAGTGAGGTCTCTGACCTGTCAGAGCCCCACAGGGACAAAGGATCTTAAGATACATCCTTGGAAGGATTACCACGGAAGAAGCCACATGCCCCAAAGTTGGCTTTGGGGGTGAGTCTAGGGACAGTGTACTAACCCAAGAATGACTTCCATCTCAAATGTTTCAGGTGGGCAAGAAAGTGTGTGGTGCATTTTAATACAGGATTTTAGTTCAGGGCTATGCTCTCAAAGCTGAGCTTTGAGAGCTTTGGAAACTGGTTGACCTCTCCAAGCTTCAGTTCCCTGAAAGTTGAGTCAAGAATAGTACGCGCACCTCACCAGCTCCTTAGGAGGACTAATGAGTTAATCCGTGTGAACCGCTTCCATCCAGTGCCTGCATGTGGGGGGTGGGGCGGTCACCTGGTGAATTGGGGTTCCCCTGTTATTGCAGGAACTGTAACAGGATGCACCTACCCTTTTGCTAGCTGGCTTCATTAACCACGCATGCTAGCTAATTTTTGCTGTTTTACTCAGAATGCACTCTGAAATGGCAAAATATGCAAACTCAGGTCCAGATCAGTACCAACACAAGGCATATATATCTTGGAGTTCCCCTGTCAGTAGCTTCCACAGAAATCTCCCAGCGTTCGCTGCTTTTTTTTTTTCTTCTTAACTTCCTCAAATCACCTCTCACTTCTCTTTTGTTGCGAGTCCGTCCTGTCTCACCAGGCTTGTTTGTAAGAGAGTTTTTTTTTTTTTTTTTTTTTTTTTTTTTTTTTTTTTTTTAGTGTGGGGGATTGTGATTGATAGCACATTCTTTAGCTGTGAGCAAACCCCAACTCGAGTCATCTAGTGAGAGGAACATCTCAATTGACATCCACTCTAAAGGGTGCCCCTTGGCAAATCTGTCTCCAGATTGTTAGGTTTCATAGTTACCGTCAATTTTCAGCCTATCCACATAAATAGGAGACTGTCTGGGTAGATAACAGAAAATTACAGATTTTGAAATTGCAGCTAATCCATGCAGCAGAAGGAAGCCGAGTTCCTCTGTGGACTTAGGGATGGTGCCAAGAGTGTTAAACGAATTTAGCCCCTCCCCCGCCACATAAACTCCTTTTCATGGACATGCGATATATTCTGTCTCCTGTCAAGTCTACTTTTCCAATAAGACTGTGGCTCCTGGATTCCAATAAAAACACAAATCGCAAAGCTGGACTCTGTCATCTGCCTGGGCTTCTCTGAGGCATTGAGCTGACCACATAATGAAGCCATGGCACTTGATACTTTCCAGTGAAGACAATCCACGCGGCCTGCTTCATTGCCGCTCCAGACAGCCTCAGCGCATAGCAGGGGACAGTGGCGTGGCTGAGGAGGCCTAGTCAGAAGTGGCACCCCAAGCCCAATAGCCATGTCTACTTCACAGTTTACTCTCCCTCTCAACACTCATTACAGCCTGAATGCATACAGGTCCGATCTGTTCTTCCCCTGAGTGTTTGCAGAAAGCTATTCAGTCCTACTACTAATACCCTGAAGATTGACCGGAGCTCCAGTTGAGAAATATCACCTCACACCAAGCAATTTTAGGAGATGTTTTTTCATTAAAAAAAATAGTTATCACTGAAACCTGCTCTTTTATTTATTTTTATTTTTTTTTCGGAGCTGGGGGCTGAACCCAGGGTCTTGCGCTTGCTAGGCAAGCGCTCTACCCCTGAGCTAAATCTCCAACCCCCTGCTCTTTTATTTTAATATTAAATAGCGTTTCCCATGAGTTTGTTAGTAGATCTCATGAGATCATAAGTCAGATATTTATAGAGAAGTTCTTGGCTCTGAACTGAGGAAATAGAATATTGTAGAACTACACACATGAAAACACCAGATGGGGACAAGTGAGTAAATAAACAAATATTGTCCACTTATGTAGTACATCATCTACGCTCTGAGGGAGTTTGTATATGCATTCAATGACTTGCCCATGAATTTCCACTATTACACACACACACACACACACACACACACACACACTTACACACATACACTCACACATTCCAATAGGAGTAAAAGAAAAAACACTTGGGAATTTTTATAAGTAGGTTTTCTATTCCTTGAATCCATTAATGATGCTTAGGATAGGAAAAAAAAAAACAACTCAGAAGGAAAAAATTTTGAATAACATGAATTAAGTTGAATTTGGTCACAAAGACGGATAATTTACCTCAGCTATTCAATTCATTCTTTCTCTCTTCTTCCCCACTTATCATTATATTTCCAGTCTGTCTCCCAGCTCATGTTAATTCTGTGGCAGGCTTTAAAGAGTAACATTGATTTTTTTTTTCTAGTTCCATTCATTTACCTGCAAATTTCATGATGTCATTTTTTTAAACAGCTGAGTAATATTCCATTGTGTAAATGTACCACATTTTCTTCACCCATTCATCTGCTGAGGAACAGCTAAATCATTTCCAGTTCTTGGCTATTATGAACAGAGTGGCAATGAATATGGTTGCGCAAGTGTCCCTGAGATAGGATACATGGCTAAGAGTAGCATTGCTGGCTCTCGAGGCAGATTACTTTTCCATCTTTCTCAGGAGCTAGCACACTGATTTCCATAATGGCTGTACTACCTTTCTCAACATGATTTTCGAGAGTATAATTCATGTCAATGTTTCTAAAGGCCAACTGTTACAAAAACCTTAATAATTATTTTAGAACTCCAGTGTAAATATTTCTCTTTTAAACTAGCCTAAAGTGTATTTGCAAATTGATTTACAAACATTTATTTTAGCATTATGTATAGGGGAACACCACAAAAATGTATATAGTGACTATAAGACGCTGGGTAGACCAAAGGAAAACAAGTCACATATATTATTGAAGTTAAAACAGAGACGGAGAGGGAGAGGGAGAGGGAGAGGGAGAGAGGAAATAATAGGCTAGGGTGATACACTGACTGCTCTTCCATAGGATCCAGGTTCAATTCCCAGCACCCACATGGGGCTCGCCATAGCCTGTAACTCCAGTCCAGGGGGATTCAATACTACTTCTGACTTTTATAGACACCAAACATGCCCTAGTACACAGATATACATACAGGCAAAATGTCTATAGCCATAAAGTAAACAACTTTTTAATTAAAAAGTGAAATAATACTTGTGATCTTTAGCTCAGCTTATTTAAATGTATCTATAATTTGTGCATATAAAAATCCAAAGGATATATACCAGGAAAGCTGTCATGGTCATGATTCAAAAGTTGTACTGTGCTGCTCTTTGGAGTTTCATTCTCATCCTGTGTTTTCCCAGTGAGCATGACCCTCTATGACAGAAACAAAATAACAGACATCATGTGGTTTATTGAATAATATTCAACTAACCAAGTGTATGTTTGTTTACTTATGTGACTGAAAACAATAACCCATGGCTTTTATTGATTCTCACAAAATTTGCTCAATTGATTGAATACACAGAATTAAGCAATCTCTAATAATTTAGGTGTAATTATAGGTTTTCATTTTTTACAATTTCCTCTATGAATTAATACAGATTCTGATAGAGTCATTCCATATATCATTCTTAAAAGCATGCATACATATTTTTTCCTGCTAACCTAGGAAATATTTTTCCAGAACTAAAAGGCTATCCATGTAATTTCATTTTCTAATAAGAATACATAAATTAGCACTCAGTGTAGTGGCATATGGCTTTAAAACCAGCATTCAGGTACCAGAGTCAGGTGGATCTCCTTGATGTGTATGGAGTTCCAGTCTAGACAAGGGCAGCATAGAAAAAAATACATATATAGTTTAGGATCTAAATCATTTGCATAATTCATATAATATAATTCAATTCTATTTATGGAAAGGACGGTTTTTGAGAGCAGCCTTTCAAAGGTTACTGTGTCCTTCCCAGCACTGTCCTTGTGAAAGATGCTGCCATATTAAATGTGTGCTTTAGTGAAGGATAGCGCTCCCCAGAGGAGCAGAAACAGGCTGGTTCCTGCAGAGGTTTGTGCTATAAGTTTAGCTGCTAGTTGGTCCTGTGGTCCAGGAAGAAAAATTACTCTATCTGCAAACAAAGCCACCTGCCTGTCCTCTATTACTACAACCAACATCAATTTATGTCTTGCCAGCCAATAGCAGCCCTAGGATAAACATTGATTTTTTTATGACCAGTGACAGTATATATGTGCTTTCCAGTCACCGTGACCCCTCCCCATATGTGTGTGTGTGTGTGTGTGTGTGTGTGTGTGTGTGTGTGTGTGTGTAGACCCCAAGGTGGTCAACGTTTAGCTCCAAATGTTCTACAGGAAGTGTCCACCTTGTTGTTTAGCTTTGAGACAGGGTCCCTCACTGGTTATGGTGCCCGGCCAGCAACCTCCCGGTCTCTCTGCCTTGGAGTACGAAAACCTGCCATCGTGCCCGGTTCTCCTTGGAACTCAGGTCAAGCTGAGCTCCCTATGCTCGCACAGTGTCTCAGTGCTGTTTCCTGTTGCTTTGGGAAAACAACCTATCAAAGGTGACTTAGGGGATATAACGTGTGTGTCTTTGTTCACCAGTCTAGGTTGCAGTGCATCACGGAGGAGAGATTACGGCGACCGGAACTCAGAGAAGCTCATTACACTCATAGTCACGAGCAGAGAGAGAGTTAACACACGCAAGATTACGGGTGCTTGTTCCTCCTTGTTTCATCAAACCAGAATGCGGGACAAGCAGTGCTGTCACAATGGGGGAGGCTTCCCCATTCCATAAACATAATAGTCTTCCTTCCTTCTCTATTGCTGTCACAATGGGGGGGCTTCCCCATTCCATAAACGTAATAGTCTTCCTTCCTTCTCTATTGCTGTCACAATGGGGGGGGGGGCTTCCCCATTCCATAAACATAATAGTCTTCCTTCCTTCTCTATTGCTGTCACAATGGGGGGGGCTTCCCCATTCCATAAACATAATAGTCTTCCTTCCTTCTCTATTGCTGTCACAATGGGGGGGGGCTTCCCCATTCCATAAACATAATAGTCTTCCTTCCTTCTCTATTGCTGTCACAATGGGGGGGGGCTTCCCCATTCCATAAACATAATAGTCTTCCTTCCTTCTCTATTGCTGTCACAATGGGGGGGGGCTTCCCCATTCCATAAACATAATAGTCTTCCTTCCTTCTCTATTGCTGTCACAATGGGGGGGGGCTTCCCCATTCCATAAACATAATAGTCTTCCTTCCTTCTCTATTGCTGTCACAATGGGGGAGGCTTCCCCATTCCATAAACATAATAGTCTTCCTTCCTTCTCTATTGCTGTCACAATGGGGGAGGCTTCCCCATTCCATAAACATAATAGTCTTCCTTCCTTCTCTATTGCTGTCACAATGGGGGAGGCTTCCCCATTCCATAAACATAATAGTCTTCCTTCCTTCTCTATTGCTGTCAAGATGCCACGACCAAGACAGCTTGCAGAAGAAAGAGTTTATTGGGACTCACACTTTCAGAAGGTGAATCCACAACCATCATGGCAGGGAACATGGCAGCAGGCAGGCAGGCAGGCAGGCAGGCATGGCAGTGGAGTAGAAGCTAAGAGCTTCCAACTTTATTTACAAGCTCAGAGCAGAAAAAGATAGAGGGTTAAATGGGAGGAGCAAAGGCTTTTAAAACCTTGAAGCCTAAGCCCAGAGACACACCTCCTACAAGGACAAGACTACTAATCCTTCCCAAACAGTTCCATTGATCAGGGACCTGGCATTCAAATATATGAACCCATGGGGGAACCATCCTCATTCAAACAACCACAATAATCAAGTCAGTTCTCCATGGACATGGCCATACACCAACTTGATTAGAGAATCCCTCATAGACTCTTTCCAGGGGGGCATTTCAGAGGGCATCAGATCACCAACACTAATCCTCATGCACGGAAAGCATTTGACTGACCAAGCCCTGTTGCTGTAAAATTATATGAAAAAAAAAAAAGCAAAAAAAGCTTTCTTTTACCCTCACTAGGTCTGGCACCACAGTGCCCTAAGATATCTGCCCTAAGATATCTGATGGATATCTTCATCTCAGTCAGCAAAGCGTCTCACCAATTCTGCTCCATTCCCATATCATACTGCCCACACTGCTAATGGTTTCTCTCTGAGCCTGACAACAATGTCTCTACCCATCTAGTTCCCAAGGCAGGTTGCCACCATGCCAGAAACATACATCCCAATTCCATGGTGGCTTAGTGTCTCTGGCTACCACATACTCTCTTAAAAAAATCGCCACATGAAAGAACACGCAACACAATAACCTCTGATCCAATTGATAAGATATAATTGCCTGCCTAAACACACAAAGCCCTGTACACATCAATCCCTTAAGAATATTCACAACAACCTGTAAATGTACAGAGAGGAATCTTAACATCAGCCTCCATGTTCTCTCTGCTGATTCTCTGCCTCCTCTGTTCTCCTCCGCTCTCTAAAACTTTTCTCCCGCCCATCCTTCCTTCTTGACCAATAACAGGCCTCGTTCTATCTTGTATCTGCCTTCACCTGTTTGACATCCTACAAAGCCCTCATTCTTCCTTCCATCCACTCAGCCCCCATGTCAGCCACTACTGCTCACGTTGTTTAGCATTTAAGCGCCACTACTGCTCACATTGTTTAGAATTTAAGCAAATGTTGCCTATAATCTAGCAACAGTATTGATTTCCTTCTGACGAAAGGCTCAACAGAAGCTGTGTGTAATCAAAATGTAAACTCCTAGTGACTTGGAAAGAGAATATTCTCAACAACAGGAGGCAGAGCAGATTGCAATACGGGAAAATTAATATTCATTAGCAAGGGTAGTCTCAGCTCTGGCTGAAAGGTAAAGAGAAACCTTGTGAATGGATACAAAATGTCTTCAGACCTAGGTCTGCTATAGGGCTGCTACAGTAGCTTTGTATTAAAACCTGTCAAAAGTTATGACAGTCAAACTTGGTCTGTGCGATTTCAATGAAGCCTCTTTTTTCTTTTTCTTTTCTTATTTCATCTCCATTGAGGAGAAATAAATGAGTGACTGTAACAAATGTGGATCTGTGCTGGGAAAGGTTTGAAGTGAAAGCCGATTGGGCTAAATTTCTTTTTTTTTTTTTAATTGCATGTTTTAAGTACTTTATTTCCAAACTTTCCCCAAATGGTAATTGGCCTTGGCACATTCATTTGTATTTCAAGACACTTTTATTTTCATTTCTCTTCTTTACAATATGAGTCTGAGACAGAGAAGACAATGTCAATATTTAAGGTGGCAGAGAAAGCGTCTGGCATTCGTTGCCACACACGGATACTAGCTGACTGTGCCATTGCTTATAATTAGCATACATTCCTATGAATCATGTATTGTATTCCCAATGCATGGAAACAAGACAGAAACTCTTGATTACTGCAGCTAAATTGTTATCAGCACATTTCAGCGTTCTAGTTAATCATGGTAACTCAACATGTCATCTTTTGAGTATCAAATTGAGCGCTTCAAATGCTTGGGCTAATCCCTTCAAGATAACCCTTTTAGCTGCCCACCGGTGAGCTTGGAAGACTCCCTGTCCTCTCTAGATGGATCCTCTCTAGATGGAATGTCATACTTCTAATTTGTTAGTATAATTTGAGGATGACATTTATCTCCTGGTGCCTGACCCTTTCTTGATGTTACCTTCACTTTTTATCAAACCATAAACATTTTAAGGTGACCTTGGGAAGGAGGAGATTTTGTAAAGAGCAAATATGTATCTTTTTTTTTCCTCTAGAAAATTTTAAATTCTCCTCTCCCTGTATCGCTTTCCGTGCCTCACAGGCCATAGGACTCTGACCTCTTTTTCTAGAAATGGCTAGTGTCAGAAAAAAACAAACCAAACGAACAAACATGAACCCCACAGAGGCCATTTGACGTTATATACTAAGGTTCTTACCTGTTTTGCTTGATCCTCCTGGGACACTGTCTCTCTACATAGTCCATTCTGATCTCAAACTCGCAATCTTCCTACCTTAGCTTCTGTCACATTTTGTTCATTTGACTTTGGAAGATTCTCACAGTTTTTGAGTTCTCTGTGAACTTAAAAGTTGTGTGTGTGTGTGTGTGTGTGTGTGTGTGTGTGTGTGTGTAAAATATATGTGAAAATATATTAGGTAACCAGGACACTGAAATTAATTCCTTTCGATGATTTAAGGACCTAGGCCTCAGGTCTTAAGCTACCTTAAAACCTCTAATCATAAGCATTTTAGGAATGGTGTTTGCATTCCTTAGTGGGTAAATATCTTTCAACCCTGGGCAGATCTAAGCTTAGAAAAAGTTAGAATATATGTGAGGTAGCAAGATGGCTCATGAGATAAGGACACGTGCTGTCAAGCCTGAAGACCTGAACTCAGTACCAGGACCCACACAGTGGGAGGAGAAAACAGACTCCCTCAAGTTGACCTAAAACTTCTATTCTTGTGCCATGCATATGCATACACACACACACACACACACACACACACACACACACACACACACACACACATTACACACAGAGAGTAAATTTTAAAACAATCACTACACATTTGGCATTTGAAAATCACTTATTAATTATTATTTTGTGTGGCCATGTGTATAGAGCTCAGGAGATAACTTCCTAGAGTCAGTTCTTTCCTTCTACCCTTATGTGGACTCCAGGAATCAAACTCAAGCCACAGATCTGTTTAGCAAGTGCCTTTAACCCACCAAATCCTCTTGCTGGCCATGATACTTAAAGAAAAAAAAAGACAAACATGTCTTAAATGCGTGTTAATGCATTTAATGATATCACAACATTAACACTTCTCTGAGAATTTTTCCCTCTTGCTTGAATTAGTTCAAATATATTATAACAGAATCTGTTCTTTCTCCAAGTCAACTAAAATTATTTTAACTAAAAAATATATATCCATTTATGGATGTGAGAAATACTTCCTAAGTCCTTGAAAAGAGCACATATGTTCTAGTTCTAGGTGCCTCTGAAGGAGACTGGATTGAAGATGGGCCATCTTTAATGTGGAAACATTGTAGTATTTCATTCAGAATGCCATAGTGGGGATAGTACCTCAAGGAGGAACTGGTTAGAGTGGGAGAAGAACAGGGAAATGGTGGGAGCCTGGAGACAGTAGTGTCTGGGACCCAAGAGAAGAGGGGAAGGCCATGTCAGATTTGGTCCAGAGCCCGAGATCAGAGCTCACAAGAGATCACCAGGGTTTGCTTCTTACTGTTATTTTTCCAGAATAATGTTTTTTTTTGCCCTGCATAAATGGCCCCCATTAGCCCATAGAGAGTGACACTGTTTGGTGGTGTCGTCTTATTGGAATAGGTGTGGAGTTGTCAGAGGAAGTTATCACTTCCTTTTCCTGCTGCCTTTGGATCAAGATGTAGAACTCTCACCAGCTTGTCTAGCACCATGTCTGTCTGCACAAGCCATCGAGCTTACCACCATGATGATAAGCCAGCCCCAATTAAATGTTTTCTTTTAAAAGGGTTGTTGTGGTCAGGTCATGGTGTCTTACAGCAATAAAAACCCTGATGGAGACAAATGTCAGATCACTCAGTTCTGAAGTCACTGAAAGTCATGTGGTCCAATGAGTTAGCAGGTAATAAAGAGAGGGTAGCTGGTTGCAAAGCAAAGATCACTGTACAAAATACTCCCCCACCTCCTCAGTCTGGCCTTGAGTTTAAGACCTTCCTGCCTGTGCCTCTCAGATGGTGGGGTTGAAGATGTTCACCGCCATGTTAAAACTAGTGTGGAAGTGACTTGACTTGAGTTAGTTATGTGTTAGGAGTGAACTGACTCATTAAATATGAAGGAAAGGAAAATAGATGTGCTTGCTCCATGCCCCAGGGCACCTAAAAGTTTTGACACAATTATTGTTGTGGTCTACAGGTTTGTGCCTCCCCAAATTCACATATTAATATCTCAACCTTCAAGGCTATTCAGCAAAACGGCCTTCGGGAAGTGAACGAGTCATGAGGGAAGAGCCAACATGGGTAAATATTACATCCTTGGCATGATGTCCAAGGGACACTGTTCATGCCTGACATCTTTTGAGGACATAGGAAAGACACACTCCATGAGAAATGGAGACCTCACATCCCTAGACAATGAATTCACCCTCGGGCTGCATTTCCCAGCTTCCATAACTGTGAGAAATGAATCTTGGTAGTCTATAAACCATCTTGTTCCTAACATCTTGTTGTTGCAGCTTGAGGTAAGTACCAATCCACATAACCAGTGAGTGTGTTAACACCACTCTTACTGCTGTAGTAAGAGTCTATCAGCCTGGTGACAAGTACAGTATTAATGATCCCTGTCAATCCAGCACTGATTGGACCACCCATAGAGACTTATATTCCTCTTAGGGTGTCCTGCTTAAAGTGTATAGATGTCTTGGGAGCCATTCAGAAAAAAACCCACCAAAATTATACAGATCCAAAGTCATATCATATGATGTCTGACTATAAACGAAAACAAACGAATTATTTAGCTGGAGAAAAACAGATTTGAAAAGAAGTAATACTTTATACCTTCTAACCTATGCTGTACAACATGGATAGATTCTGTCAATGCCTTGAAGACCACTCTTAGGCTGTGGCCCAAACAAAGAATTCTGGGGAGCTTAGAAAAATAGGGAGAGCTTTTCCTCACGATATGAGGGGTGACATGCTGCAGTACACAGGCAGTGACCTCCATAGAAGCTAAATGAGATGGCTTCAGCCAGAACGAGAACGTATACAAAGCAAGAGAATTCATGTCTAGTAGCCAACAGGATCGAGGGTAGGTCAAGGTCATGTCCATTTCTACCCCGGGAAGATGATGTTTTTGGTGGCTGAAGTGTCCAGGGTACCACTAATTGAAGTCAGCCAAGTATGGTGGCAAGAGCTTGAAATCCCAGCTCTTGGGTGGAGGCGGGAGGATCCGGAGATCAAGGGCTTCCTCAGATACACGGAAAGTGTGAGGCCGGTCTGGGCTACACAAAACGTCACCTCAAGAAAACAATAAATCAATAAACCAAGGGGAATAGGAATCCTGTCTGTTCGGCGGAAACTTTAAGAAGATAGATTTTTTTTGTGTGTGACCTCGTTCACTTTATCTAAAAATATCTACATCTGCACTTGATATTAGCCAAATGGCCAAGAAGTGGTCTATATATAGATATGTAACATGTTTGTCATTTTAAAAAAAAATTCAAAAAGTGCAGAGGCATAAAAAAAACGAAAATAGGGTTGCAGATGTCCCTGAAGGGCAGGAGATTTATCTGTGTGTAAGAGGCCTTGGGTTTGACCCCTAAAACCACAGAAAAATATATGAACAAAATAATAGAAAAAAATAGTTCTTTTTTTTTTCTTTTTTTCGGAGCTGGGGACTGAACCCAGGGCCTTGTGCTTGCTAGGCAAGCGCCCTACCACTGAGCTAAATCCCCAACCCCAAAAAATAGTTCTTTAATGGTACGCTAATATTTATTTCTTAACAATAAGAAACTCCTTTCTCCTGTTCCATCAAACCTGGCACCCTTTGACAAGACTCTTTTTATTCACATTTGAAAGCTTACAACAAGTGGTCTTGGGCTGGATAGTGACAATGTGACACAAGCTAGACAAATTTGGGAAGAAGGAACGTCCACTGAGAAAATGTCCCTTCAGATAGGCCTGTGTGGGCAAGCTTGTGATACATTTTCTTGATTGAAGACTGACATAAAAGGCCGAGCTCACTGTGGGCCATAAAGGCCATACCTGGGGTTATAAGAAAAGGGGTGGAGGAGGCAGTTAGGAACAAGCTAGAAAGTCTCACTCTTTCATGGCCTCTACTCCAGTTCTTCCTTTTTTCCCCCTTCTGCTCAGGTTCTTACTTCCAGAATCCTGTCATGAGTTCCTCCATTGCCTTCCCTTACTGGTGGACTGCAAAACTGAAGTGTAAACAAAACGAATCTTTCCTCCCCAAATTGCCATTCACCATCTGTGGCTCCAAGAAGGCACAGAGACACTAAGAAAGATACATTGTTACTTATCCAAATTCAGAACCAATGTGTGGAACGTAGAGTCAGAATGCCCAAGTCAAAAGATCAATTTGATTACTGTATAACTTCAGTAAAATGTGTCCTGGGCCCTAGTTGTGCTTGGCCAGGATAGCCCTACTTGGGGAGCAGACACGTGCTCACTGGGAACATAGACGGCTACAGCTTTTCTCCTACGAGGGTCTGGCCACATCCATTTAAGAGAGGTGGGAGGAGCGTGATTTCTGTTGGCTGCGAGTCTATAGCCAGAGAGAAAATACAGCTGAGTTTGTGTGTTCACTTCTCCAAAACTGATAGTCTGATCCGCTTCACTTGAGAGTGGTGCTTCTTTACTGCAATCAGTTAGAAGGGTTAGGACTCCTTCCACATTATCCGGACAGTCCAAAGACTGGAATGACAGGGGTCAAGAAGGTAGCAATGCCTAGGGAAGTGTCTGAAAGGAAACAAAGGAACGGAGCAACTGTTCCCATCGCCCTTTCCAGTCTTGCAAAACTACTGTTGTTTGCTATGAGTTGGAATTCATTCCTCTAGGCTTCCCCTCTTCTTTACAAAGGAGGTCAACTTGTTATGCTTTTCATAGCAAAATCAGAATAATGTGTAAATTACATGTATGTGTGTATAAACACGCACATGCATGCACATGTTCGTGGTGCTAGGTATCAAACTCAGTTTCGAATGCACAAATGCTGCACGATAAACTTGTAGTGTGTGTGTGTGTGTGTGTGTGTGTGTGTCTGTGTCTGTGTCTGTGTCTCTGTCTGTGTGTCTCTGTGTGTCTGTCTCTGTGTGTCTGTCTCTGTGTGTGTCTCTGTGTGTGTCTATGTGTATGTATGTGGGTGTCTACGTGTGTGTCTGTCTGTGTGTCTGACCCTGTGTGTTTGTCTCTGTGTGTGTGTCTATGTGTGTGTCTGTGTGTGTATCCATGTGTGTATGTGTGTGTCTGTGTATCTGTGTCTGTGTGTGTGTCTCTGTGTGTGTACAGAACTTTATTTGCTTATTTATTTTTAATTTTTTAAAAAATGCTGGATATAGGAACTTAGGGCTCTGTGCACACAAGGCAAGCATTCTCCCACTGATTTACTTGATGCCTGGGCCAAACTATTCTTTTTTAGTGGTTCTTAGGACTCAATGAGTTAACTTTCCCTAATAACAGTCATTTTTGCTCTTGATACTTTTGTACTGTTAGAAATAACCATGCACTGGGCATCACCATTGTCTAAAGAGAGATATGAGTGTTGTTGCTTCAAGCACAGTGGGCTGATTATTGCCCAACATCTTTTAACCTAGGCTGGGTGGTGGCACTGTGCAACTGAAGCTGCAGAAGGCTGTGCGGCTTGCACTGATGGTAGACTCTGACAGCAAGGGAACTGCTTGGCTTCAGATCTTCCCAGCCTGGAAAAAAAAACCTAGACTTGCCCCGCCCCACACATCTGTTTAAGTTGCTAACAAATTTCTCAGGACCAGACCCTGTCCCCTTCACATCTGTGTTGCCTTACCGACTCAGCAGGGCACTTCCTGACTGAAATTTCCAAGAAGCCCGGGGAAGAAATTGAAGTCAGCTCATGACCTTTGAACTGGACATCTAAACTCTATTACCTTCTCTGGGGCATTGTTCACAGCTCATCTGCTGACCAGGCCGCTAAGATAAGAAGACATCCAGCCCACTTTTTTTTTTTTTTACCACCAATCATTAGTATCACCTTTTGTTTCTAGAGGATGGACGTGTGACTGTTTATGATCTCCTCCAAGTGAACATTTCCCCTTTTTCTTTGTGAGCCCTCATTGAAGGCTTCTAAAACGTTAACCAGTTAGCCCTTAAAGGATTATGCTTTTTATAGTGGTTAAAAAGCAATGATGGCTGATCCTGCTGCTAAATGACTGAGGTTTGCCGGTTTTGAAAGAAAGTTTGTGAGCGTTAAACATTTCAGTTTAGAAATACTTTCATACCTGCAGGAGAACCACCTGAACAGCGTCCCCATATACTCTGCCTCCATTTTTGTTCATACTAATTTCAGTGAGAAAACTGTTTTGATCAGAACAATCTGGATAGTGTGCACGTCTTTCTAAATGGTCTAAAGTCTAAATTCCCATAAGACACTTCTGATCAGAGTTGAAGAACTAAATTGTGAATGTCCAAATATGGTAGGATTGGATTCTTTACATTAGAGGGAACATAAAGCGTCTTATTAATAAGTCTGTGTGGATTATATACCTAAATGACACCATCGTTGGCATATTAAGTCAGTGAGAGTTAGGAATATTCCTAGTCAATCCAAACCCAGGATCTGACAGACTCTAAAGCCTCACACACTGACCTGTGGCCTGGGTCTGATGTCTACATATACATACATTTTGTCATTCAACATCGGCAAACCAAAATCCGACTCCTTCTGTCTGGTATTCCATATGAAGGACACCCAACCTGCACTAGCACTGACTTCCTTGAGATATTCTTAATTTGAAGTGGAAACCATATGCAAGGCTATGTTGCATTTCTATTGAAGAGGACTGCCCAAGACGATCAGTTACAAAATTTAGACGGTGGTAAAATATCTCATTAAAGTACCACGATCTAAACTAGCACACAGATCCAAAGCCTAAGCTTTTCACAGACAACGACTGTGTTATGCTTCTTTTAAAGTCCATTTAAAGCAGATTTAAAAGTAATAAAATCTAATCTTAAAACTGAGTGCAGTGCAATAACCTTGGAACTCATTGAAAGTTAGAAGCCAGCTGTGGGCTACATGTGCATTTGAAACCAATCTAGGCCGCATAGGGCATTGCAGCCAGAAAAAAAAAAGTTCAATCTTATACAAAGAAAAACATAAAACAGTCTTGGCAAGATGGCTTAGTAGGAAAGGTCCCTGGCTTAGACGGAATCTTCTGGCTTAGACGGAATGAGAAAGGGTGCTCAAAGTTTGTCCTCTGTCTTCTACTTGAACATGTCGGTGTGCGCACAAACGCAACATGAGTCGAAATGTAATTTAAAAAACTATGTGGAAAGAAGTCCTGAAAAACACCAAGAGGACTGGAAAGGAGTGTAAACACACACTTTTATTTTTAAATCTCAAAATTATCAAGATGAGTTATCGGTTCCCTATCGTAAGTCACTTTAATGAAATCCCCACCCCACCCCCCATAAAAGCACCCCTCCTTTTTTTTTCAGGAACTAAAAAAGAAAAACTGATGTGAAATAAGTTCGTGGAGAAAAATAAATATACCAGAATGCCCTGGAAAACATGACAAATAGCTAGAAGGGCCTAGTTAACATCAACTTTTAAAATATACTTTAAGACCTTTATGATTAAAACTGCACAATGCTAACACAACCAACCAGAGGGAGCCCTGAACCCTGTGAGACCTCAGCTAAAGTTTCAAAGAGAAGGAAACCTAACTGTCCTTTTGTGAGGATGGTGGACTTTCCAATCCTAAGTAATGTCAAGACAAGTAGGTGGCTATTTGGACAGTGGTGAAATTAGATTCATTCCTCATACAAGAAGAGCAAACCCAGGCTCAACTCTGAACACCAGAGAAAAGGAAGGGAGAGACAGACAGACTGACCCAGAGACAGAGACGTACAGAGAAAAAGCTTTAAGCCAGCGGTTCTCAACCCTTTAATACAGTTCCTCGTGTTGTGGTGACCCCCAACCATTGAATTATTTTCGTCGCTACTTCATAACTGTGATTTTGGTACTGTTATGAACTGAAATGTAAATATTTTTGGAGATAAAGATTTGCCAAATGGGTTGAGACCCCCCAGGTAGAGAACTGGTGCTCTAGACAAATCAGAGATAAAAAGCGTAAACACAACGAAAGAGTACAAGTACTGGAAGGCCAACACAAGGTGATTCAACTCTAAAGACACTATAGGAAAAGCCTCTTTATGTGACTCAAAACCCAGATGGAAAGATGGACAAGTGCTCTCCCAAAGCCCAGGTTCCTTCTGTACCGTTATTCTTGTTGGTCAATTACACGGCCTTTTCTACCTGGTCCAGGACTCCTCCTTATATCACCTTGAAGGCTACAAGACGGAACTTCTCTTTAGGAAAGTCACTAGTGCCTCTCATTCTCTAGCTCATTTCTCATTGGCTAGCATTTAATCATAGTATATTCAACTGAAAATACGGCTACAGAATGCAGTACCCGGGCTACCAACCACATGAATCCTGCGCCAGTTTCTCTCACAATGATGGAAAGAGGCAAGAGCTCCTTCTTCACAGTCTCTCCTTCTGACGTCATGAAGGCCCCGCCCACCCCATAGCCTGTTGACCTCCCCAAGGCTCACTTCCTCATATCGTAGCATTGGGAATTAGGTTTCAAAATCTTATTATAACATCAGTGTTTCTTTTTCAAACTAGAAAGATCAGCCACAGTTGTCTCTAACCCCATAGGGTTCTTCTGGGGGTATCTGCCAATAGCAGAAGGAAATGCACAACAGATGAAAATGACAATATGAAAATCTGTATGCTAAAAAACTATTTCTGAAAGGCAGAGCGAGAGGAGGTTTGTATTCTAAGGGCTGCTGTCAGTCAAGGATATAAAGTAGCGATCTGGCTATGCGCAGGAGAGAAGGATGATAATAAGGTTGAAAGCAGAGAGAAATAAAGTTGTTTTAAGAAATTAGAGGGGTTTTAGGGGTTGGGGATTTGGCTCAGTGGTAGAGCGCTTACCTAGGAAGCGCAAGGTCCTGGGTTCGGTCCCCAGTCCCGGGGGGGAAAAAAAGAAATTAGAGGGTTTTTTTCCTTTCTTCTTTTGGACTTATTTCCCAGGGGAGCATTCATTCCCATCCAGTACTTGTTCATCAGTATTTTTTTTTCAGATGGGTCCAATGGTACACACTGGGCCCTCACAGGTCCTGCTTGAATGGGCTTCATCATTCCAAGCTCCCTTGTTCCTCACTTGATTCATCTGTAGCATTTATTTGAGTCTTAGGCAATGCATCAGTCTATTTCTGTTAGGAATATTATATCTTCTTAGAAGCAGTAGGGTGTGTCATTAAGTTTTATTTTCCACAGTTCTTAACTAAATCTTAACTTTTTAATAGACTCTAACATGTGTTTGTTGCTTTGGTGTGTGTGTGTGTGTGTGTGTGTGTGTGTGTGTGTTTAATCTCCAACTATTTTTTTCAACTGTGGATAAGAAATTTATTCAATTCTTTCATACAACGCCTCACCAATATTAAGCATGCTGAGTGAGACAGTCTGGGCACTACTAGAAACTGGGGCTCATAAAGGAACGCCCTGATTTGGGCAGAACCTGCTGGGCAAGTGGATGGCCTCCAGAGCTTCTGAAGAACCAGCATTCACCCTCTCCTGCCCGGGAGAGCAGAAAGCTGCGAGTACCGACTTGTAGGCTAGAGAGGGACTGGAAGAAATGGGCCACAGTTCACCTTCTGTGTACCGGAGCCAGGAATTTCTCTAAACCTTGGTTTGTCCTTGGTTACCAGGGGTTGTGGGGCTCCAAATATTTGAAGGAGCAGAAGAATCAAGACAGTACCCAGAATTCCTCCCATTGCCTAATTCACACCGCAGGGCTCACCCCCGCAAGTTTGTAAAGGATTCATCCCCCTCTCTCCCTCCCTCCCCCTCCCTCTCCCTCCCGTTTTTTTGGGGCTCTTCCCCTCTGCCCTCCCTCCCTCCCTCCCCCTTCCCCTCCCCCTGCCCTTGTGTTAATTCTCTCAGAATTCTTCAGTGAGGTTTCTCCTGGCAGCTTACCCTACTGTTTGTTCCTTCTGAAAAGCAGTTTTGCTTCATTAAAATGTGGTGAAAGCAACATCACATTTAATTGAATGAAAACTGAAACCCGGGCGTGTTAAGTGGGTTGCTGCCTCGAAGGAAGAATGACAATAAGGAAGGAGACTACAAAGAATATGGAGCTGGCGACTTCTGATTCCCTAACGCCCCGGAGGCCCTGCTGTCTGAAGCGCCACAGGAAGACCCACATCCACACACCCAGAAACCACGGGTTTTCCAGCCCCCTCCAGACTCAAGGAATCAAAGTCCACATTTCTGCAAGAGTGCTTGACAAGCCACAGAGGTGATCTGGGCCGACTGGAATCATGAACGACTTCAAAGGACCTTGCACTTTGCCCTGGGGAACCTGTTAAGACTTCCTCTCTTCTCCCCTCCCTGCCCTCCCTTCTCCTTTCCCCTCCTCTCTCTTCCCTTCACTGCGTCTTTCATCTCCTCCCCCATTCCCCGTATCCTCCTCTTCCCTCCCTTCCTCTTTCTTTTCTCCTTCACTTCTTTCATCCCCTCCCCTCTTTCCCCTCCCCTCTTTCCCCTCCCCTCTTTTCCGCTCCCTTTCTTCCTCTCGCTCTCTAGCTCTCTACTGTGTTCTTAGTTACTCTTGTAGAACATAAAGGGTAGCTTTAGGCTGAGCTCAGCAATTATCCCAGATCAGTGCTGTGATATGTAGAAACCTCTCACCAGTTTAAAAAAAAAATATATGTATTGGGACACTTGATCATAGCGAGAAAAATAATCTACTTTATAAATAAGAAAAATGGGGCTCTCAAAAATTAAGGAATGTATCTAATCTACGACTGCCAACCGCCCCACCCCCACCATCACCCCCTACCCCAGCCCCTACCCCCATCATCACCTTAAAATACACATATTATATATATATTTTTCTATATACTGTAGACTATAGTACTATGGACTGACTACAACATTCATTCCCTCCATTTTTTTTTAAATCAAAGCCACAGAAATGCTTGAGATAATAATAGGTCAAAAGTGTATATTGAGCTAGGGATGGTGATTCATCCCTGTAAGCCCAGGACTTGGGGAGATGAGGCAGAATTGCTGAGAGTTCCATACCAGCCTGAACTACATACCGTGTTGTAGTCCAGCTGGGAGATTCTGTCTCACAAAAATCAAAACCCAAACTAAAACAGGACAAAGCCCATGTGTGCCATCACCTAACCGTGCCCGAGGTAAGGTCCGTGTTCATCTCTTTCTCTGCTTCTCTTTTCCACTGACGGTTTGCACACTTATTTTACCCCTCAACATTACCATGCTCCTCTTAGAATGCAATCCCCTTTTATAAGACTACAGAATCATCATTACATCTGGGAAATAAAACACTCAAATATCATCCAGTGTACTGGTCACGTTCAAATGCCCCTCGTTGTCCCCTGGATATTGTTCAAGCTGGTTTTGTTTTTCTTCGGCGCTCAGGGTCTAAGTGTTTGGTGATAAATCTCGTAACTTTATTTCGGCGACCGCAAAGCATTTCCTCTGCATCCTCCCCCCTCCCCCACTCCTGCTCTCATGGCTTCTCGTCCTGTAGACTATATATATATATATATATATGTATATATATATATATATATATATATATATATATATATCACGGTCTAGATTTTATGGCTTTTTTTTTTCATAATTCGTTCCAGACCTATACTTGTTTAAAACTGAAGCCGCTTTGGTAGGAGTTGCTATCATGAGATAAGCGTTTGGAGTTAAATGTTGCATTTTAAGTCTCTCCCTAGGCTAAGTGAAGTGATCTGAGACCTGGTTGAGTAAATTACTCCTTGGCACCAGTCAAAGGCCGCCCACCTAATTCCACAAGTGATGCTTTTTGGAACTCAGCCATGCTTGTCGATTTACATATTTTAGTGTTACTTGCTGTCTCCTGCTGTGAAGGCACATTTGTGTAGGTGGTCTGTGAAGCCTAGAATATCTACTCTCTGGCTTGTCAGAAGACGAAATTACAGCTTTACACAGCTTGGGTTTTAACCGTGGTTCTAGAACCTAGCAATGCTTCATTCTATAAAATAGAACAAGTGTTTAACGAACCAGTCAATGATGCTTAGGTGGAAACGGACTTCGAAAGAACACAGAAAGACAATGAAGATTGGATTGGTGGTTTCAGCTTCCCCTCCTCTTACATCAACTAGAAGGAATTTCCTTACTTTGGGGCTAAACTTGAGTGTCTCAAGCTTGCACCTCTCACGTCCTCTCACCTCTCACCCCTCTCCTCGCACCTTCTGGCTCCTTGTTTCACTTCACATCCATGGGGCAGAATCCTGTGTGAGTTTATTTTGTTCACTCTGTTGGGTCTACTGTGGGAGCTTAGGCCAAACCAAAGCCCTCTTATAGTTTTATTTATCACTCTTCTATATAGCAGATTTCCTGACCCCTAGCCAGATTCAGAAGGCAAAACTATTCTTTTCTGCTTCGGCCTTTGGCTAAGGCGTCTGTGTCACAGAGCACCGCGGTTTAACAGTGGGAAGGAAAAAGACCTGCATTTATCAAGACCACTCATCTCGATTTTTAAAATGTCTTCTCTTTAACAATTTCTTTAATGGCTTTACCTTACCCACTTGGATTTAATCCAAATACTTAGACTTGAACTTCAAGGGAAGGCTCTTTATAAACTGCTCCACCATTTCATTTGGAAGATATAAGATTGGCTTCCTGTATTCTCGTTCGAGTGTGAAAACAAGACCTGCAAACAACCAAAACAAGAACAGAAATCAAAGTGTGGATTATCATCTAAGGAAAGGAAGGGAGCCGGCAGAGGGGGTGGGGAAAATAAAAGCAGAGTACAGTGATGCACATGCATAAAACGTCATAATGAAAATCATTTGTATGCCAACCTTACAAATCAACACATAAATAATGAGATGAAGCAGGTCCCCCCCCCCACACACACACAGCTGTCACAAGGACTCCAAGTCACTCCGGTCCAGGTGGAACCCTGCTGCTTTACTGAGAGTAAATATTTAACTTTGATCCCTTTATGTTTTAACACAAGTCTGAACTCGTTCCTCTTCCTTCAAAAGTTGGGTGTGTGGGCAGTGGTGACGGACACCTGGAATCTCAGCTCTTGGCAGGCTGAGGAAACCGGCTTGTAAATTCAAGACCAGTCTAGACTACTTAGCAAGTTTCAGGGTAGCCTGAGCTGCATGGAGAGACTCAGTTTCCATAAATTGATAGATGATAGATTGATAGATGACAGATAGATGACAGATGGATAGATGATGGATAGAGAGAGATAGAGGAAGGATAGATAGATAGATAGATAGATAGAGAGAGAGACAGATAGATAGATTTTATATATATATATATACACACATACTTACTATCCTCTATCACAGGACATGATTCAATATGTCACTCTTTGACCTTATGGAGCACGTTAGATTTCCAGAAGTCAAGAAGAGTATCTGTCCTCACAACACAGTACCTTGCACATAATTATCTTGGGATGAATATGTGCTTCAGTAACTATAAAAGTTGTTTGAAGTAGGTTTTTAGATTTCCGAAGCTATTGGTATAAATATTATTACATTATGAACGCTGAGAAGTTTCATAAGGTCTTTCTTTTACATGTATTATATAGTGTTTTTATTTCTGAAGAAGATTTTGCACTGAAATATACCATGTGTAGGGTAGAGAAAGCCTCAGACTGTGAGAGCTACTCTGCATAGACATCTGTCAAGGGTCCATGACAATAATGTGTTAAGAACATCTACAGTGCAACAAGAGAAATATACATGCTCCAAACTGAAAGCACAAACAAAAGATTTAAACGGGCACATCACCGTAGAAATATCCAGATGACCAGCAAAGATATTAATAGGCACTCAACAGCTTTAGTCACCAGGGAAACCCAAAGCCACAGTGAGACATTGCTACACATCCATAAGCATGGGAGCTGATGAGGACAAGGGGCAACGGGAATGCTCACACATCGCTCGTGGAGTGGAAATAGGCGGAGTCCTGTTAGAAAACTGGCCACATCTATGAACTCTAAACATATGCTGTGGTGGTTTGAATAGGAATGACCCCCATAGAGTTATGTGTTTGAATGCTTGACCCAAAGAGAGTGGCACTAACAGGAGGTATGTGGCCTGGCTGGAGGAAGTGTGTCATTGTTGGGGTGGGCTTTGATGTCTAAGAAGCTCCAGTCAGCTCTCTCCATGTTGCCTGCGGGTCAAGATGTAGAACCCTCAGCTCCTTCTCCAGCACCATGTCTGCCGGCACACTGCCATGTTTCCTGCCTTGATGATAATGGTCCGAACTGTAAGCCAGCCCCAGTTAAATATGTTCCTTTATAAAAATTGCCATGGTCATGTGTCTCTCCATAGCGATAGAAACTCTAACTAAGATACAAGCCCAATCTAGCCCAATCACCCCTTTCCTAGACATGGTTGAAGAAATGTGAAAATCCAGGTGTAGCAACATAGCCTATGACCTCAGCACTCGGGAGGCTGAGCCAGGAGGATCACTACACTTATGGGTAGTCAGGACTACATAGCAAGACATGAGACATACAACAGCACCGTTTGTAACAACTGCAGAACTAGACATAGTCTCAAAGCCCAGGAACAGAATGGTCACCTATGTTTTGAACATTCATAAACTAGACTACTATTCCACAATGAAAAGAATAGATACTCACAACCCACAGATGACTCACACGGACATGACACTGACTAAAAGGGGTGAGAGGGCCCGTGTGATAGAACATGCCTCTGACACCCACACACGGAGTTAACGTCTGACCTATGTGTGTCAAGGTCAGTTTGGTCTGAATAGTCAAGTCCCAGGCCTGCCAGGGTGATATGGTGAGACCCTGTATAAAAACTAAGTGAAAAATTAACGCACATTTAATGACTACATTTATATGAGTTTCAAGACGTACAAAATTAATCTGTGATATTGGAAGTTAGTCTAACAGTCACC